>NW_025335641.1:5208393-5227727 GCF_004798865.1 Varanus komodoensis
GCCATTCAGACTCAGTCTCGTCTTTGATCCCGATACCGGTCTCGGAACCGACTCCCTCGGTACCGAACATCCAGGAGGCTATGAGGGTCACCCCACCGGCTTCACCACGCCGGCTGGCTGTCGAACCCGTCATGGTATCAAGGAGGGGCTCCATCTCTGATGGGGAAATAAGAGACTCTCCACCTAGAGCTCGATCACCAACCCCAATGCCGTTGGTACAGATGGATACTGATACTGCCATCTCCCCTCCAAAAAGCCGTAGGAGCCGTTCCTTGGATGCGAGATCTGACGATTGGTATCAATCCAGATACTCCTCCGCTCCGAGACGAGCAGAGTACGACTCTGCAGGCTGTTTCCCGACCAGGGAACGATCCTCGCCACCAGCCCACCGGGAGCGTTTCCATTCGACTCCCAGAGATGCCCCGAATGCCCCATCTAGAGAACGTGGCAGATCGGGGTCATCGGCTGAATCTTCCTCCAATGTGTCCCCCCCCTTACTGGATGGAATCTGAAGAGTCTGAGGCTGATTCAACCTCACCGGATGCGGCAGTTACGTCACAGGGACCGGGATCACCTGATGAACCCTATATGTCATTCAACGATCTCATGGCCAGATTAGTGAGATCGCTTGATATACAAACCCACCAGCAGCCGGGACCGAGCACGGCCCGCTTTCATGATGTTGTTAGAGGCGAGCGATCCACATCCATTGCCTTGCCGCTTATTACAACTTTAAGACAGGCAATGACCCAACCATGGGACCTCCCAGCTCACCCGCAACCGACTTCACGGAAATATGAGTCCATGTATCGGGTGCGAGAGGAAGACATCCCGTTTCTCCTCCGCCACCCAAAACCAAATTCGGTTGTGGTGGAATCATCGCAGGGTTGGGAGGCCCGTGGATATACCTCGCCTAGAGATAAGGAGGGCAGAAAGGTTGATTCCCTTGCCCGTCGAGTCTACGCAGCATCGGGCCTAGGATTAAGGATCTCTAATTATGAGGCCACCCTGGCACGTTACCAATATTTTTTGATGCAACGCCTAGATGCCATCATAGATACGATGCCAGGAAACCAAGGTGAACTTGCAAAAACCTTTGTTAAAGAAGCGATGCAAGTCGCTGTGCAACAGCTTTCCACTGCAAGGCACCACGTAGACTCGGATTCGAGGTTGCTGGTCGGGGCCATTTCCCTCTGCAGACACGCCTGGTTGCATAATTGCAACTTCTCTGAAGAAATGAAGCGGAGAATTGAAGAAATGCCGTTCGACGGATCCGGTCTCTTCCACGCAAGAACGGACAGTAAACTGAAGAAGAGTCATGAGTCCCGCATGACCGCTCGTCGTATGGAGCTAAAATCTTTACCTAGATGTGAGTGGTCATGGTCACGCCCGCAATACCGTTCGCAATTTCCGCTTCGGCAACAACAACAGCAACAACGTCACCAGCGCCGCAGGCAGCAACCACCCCAACGCTTCCAACAGGGCCGCCGTAGATTTGATACGGACAGGCGACAGCGTTGGCGTTATGAGCGAACCGTTCCTCTCCTGCCATCTTTACCCTTCCCTCTCTCATTTGGGGATCGACTGAAGAGTCGACTCTCCATTTGGGAGTCAATCACATCTGATGGATGGGTATTATCTATCATCCAGCACGGATATGGAATCGAATTCGATGTTGTGCCATCTCCGAGTCCTATTCGATATACTACGCCTTCTTTGGTGCTATTACACGAGATTCAACAACTTCTCGTTAAGGGAGCTATTCGTCGCCTCTCGTTATCGGAAGGACTCCATGGATTCTATTCCAGATACTTTACGGTTCCGAAACGTGATGGAGGTCTTAGACCAATACTGGACTTGAGAGCTCTTAATAAATTCATTACACCAAAGAAGTTTCGGATGACCACGCTTCAAAGTATTCTTCCGCTGCTGGGGAGAGGGGATTGGTTCGCTTCATTAGATCTAAAGGATGCTTATTTCCATATTTCAATACACCCAGGTTATAGGCGTTTCTTACGCTTTGCGGTAGACCAGAAAGTTTATGAATTCAACGTTCTACCATTTGGATTGGCCACGGCACCAAGGGTTTTCACGAAGTGTATGGCCCCTGTGTGTGCACACCTCCGGCTGTGCGGGATTCGAATTTACCCGTACCTTGACGATTGGTTGCTTGTTGCCGATACGGAAGCTGCACTGGCGTCTGCTATTGAACTTACATGCACTCTGTTGCACGACCTTGGACTTTGCATTAACCGACGGAAATCTTCCCTTGTCCCTACGCAGGTGATCGATTTTATCGGAGCTCGACTGGATTCGAGGTCGGCAAGAGCCTTCCTTCCTCGAGACAGACGATATGCGATCGTTCATCGCATTGCCCGAATTCGGCAAGCAAGAACAGTTTCCGCCCGATCTATTCAAAGGCTTTTGGGGCACATGTCTGCTGCCATTGCTGTGGTCCCTCATGCCAAACTACGGCTACGTCCCCTTCAACTGTTCTTCAACAAACTGTTTCGACCACAAATAGACCCTCTACCAAACGAATCCGACTATCGGCTTCAGTTCTCCACTCCCTGCTATGGTGGACGGACTCAGCCAATTTAACCGTCGGTGTTCCATTTCAACCTCGGTACCCCACAGTAACCCTAGGTACCGATGCGTCACTGCTGGGATGGGGGGCCACCTGCTCCAATCTAAGTACCCAAGGGAGATGGATCCATCGGGACGGCAGGAATCATATCAACTTTCTGGAACTCCTTGCTGTTTTCAAAGCACTGCAAGCATTCGAGGATCTGCTCCTCCATCAGATCGTTCAGGTGACCTCCGACAATGTGGCGACGGTCTTTTATTTAAACAAACAAGGAGGAACCCGATCCTGGAAGCTAGCACGTCTCGCCATGCAGATTTGGGACTGGTGTATACTGAGAGGTATCACTATTCTAGCAGTTCACCTTGCGGGCACCGACAACACGGAAGCCGATCTTCTGAGCAGACACATGTCATGCTCCCACGAATGGGAGTTAGACCGTCGGGTTCGAAACAGGTTATTTCACCGATGGGGTCGACCAGACATCGACCTGTTTGCCACTCAAGGGAACAGAGTGTGCAGGACCTATTGCTCCAGAGCGGGAGTGGGTCAGGACTCCCTGGGCGACGCTTTCATGATTCCATGGACAGGAGTGATTTTTTACGCTTTTCCCCCGATCCCACTTATCATGAGAGTGCTTGCAAAGATTATTCACGAAGGAGCTACAGGAATACTGATCACTCCATGGTGGCCACGACAGCCGTGGTTCCCCACTCTCCTTCAAGTTTCCAGGGAGGATTTTCTTCAACTCCCTCTTCTCCCGTATCTAATCACCCAGAAGGAAGGCACAGTTCGTCACCCAGACTTGCAATCCCTGAAACTGACCGCATGGCGGATACGGTGACCCGGGGCGATGCATCGGTGTCGGCACCGCCTACTATTCTGACTACACATGCCCAGCAGAGTCTGCACCCGGATCTGCAGTATATTCTTGAATCTGCTCTACGACCATCTACCAGGAAGTCGTACGCAGCAAAATGGAAAAGATTTTCTAACTTCGCCAATGCACACTCTTTTCCAGCCTCCTCAGCCTCCGTCTCACAGATACTTCAGTTCCTTTTTGAACTGCATCAGTCTGGACTTAAACCTTCATCTATAAAGGTTTATATAGCAGCGCTCTCCCACTACAGAGGAGCTATACATGGTTTCTCCCTTTTTACTCAACCTCTAATAAAAAGATTTTTGAGAGGCTTAAATAATCTGAATCCCACTGTAAAATCCCTAATGCCTACATGGAGTCTCTCGGTGGTTCTACATGCATTAACTCGATCACCGTTCGAGCCCATGGCGACAATTGATTTACGCCTTGTTTCTTGGAAGACAGCCTTCCTCGTGGCAGTGACTTCAGCACGTAGATCCTCTGAACTATGCGCTCTTCGAGTGGATCCCCCTTTTCTAAATTTTCACAAGGAAAAGGTGGTTCTTCGCATGGATCCATCTTTCCTGCCGAAGGTTGCTACCTCTTTCCATATGCAACAGGAAATTGTGTTACCGGCGTTTTTTCCGGTTCCATCGAATCCAATAGAAAGATCTTTACATATGCTGGACGTCCGCCGCTGCTTAGCCTTTTATAGATCCAGGACTGAATCCTTTCGGCATTCAAATAGACTCTTTGTGAAGTATTCGGAGCGCGACAGGGGTTCTCCAGTTACCTCTCAGCGCCTTTCGAAATGGATAGTTAATACAATTGTCCTAGCTTATCAGCTCGCCAAGTTGGATTTACCGTCTACTCCAACAGGCCACTCCACAAGAGCTGTCACTGCCTCTTCAGCCTTTGCATCGGGAGTTCCGATAGAGGACTTGTGCAAGGCGGCCATTTGGGCTACCCTGTGCAACTTTGCCAAACACTATCGGCTAGATGTCCATGCCAGACAGGATTGCTCTTTTGGCAGAGCTGTACTTTCGTCTGTCCTTCGATAATGACACCTCCCTCCTCCGGTTGGGGTAAGCTTGTTATTCTACCCATATGTGTGATGCACAGAGGCCACGACGAAGAAAAGCAGGTTGCTTACCTGTAACTGATGTTCTTCGAGTGGCCATCTGTGCAGTCACACAACCCACCCTCCGACCCCTCTTGGTGTCATGGGTGGTTCGATTATTTTTACTTAAATATTATAATCTCTCCTATAGCTCGTACCGCTATTTTTACCCTTCTTGTACTAATGTGCAATGTTATAGGGAACCGAACGTCAGTCTTTCAAAGACTGAAAATGGCGGTCAGTCTGCTCCTTATATACTGCTAGGGGGGAGGGGGAGCAGAGTCCCTGCCAAAAAACCGTTAGCTGTTAATCTTCCGGCCAAAGGCACTGCGCAGGCGCAGAACCCATATGTGTGATGCACAGATGGCCACTTGAAGAACATCAGTTACAGGTAAGCAACCTGCTTTTCCCTTTATATATAAAACAGTTGATCTCATCATTGCACTGATGTACTCATCCACCTCTGACGCTATGGCTTGTAATTAGCAATTTGCTTTTTCAGTAAAACTGACAAGGGAATGTACACTGCAGAGGGAAGAGAGCTGTAAAGGCGGTACTCTCGTTCCACCTTTTGTTTTTACAGGGCTGTGCTTTTTAGTAAACACCTATCCTACACATGCTAACAGTACAGTTCAAAAATGCACTTAATCATTTGAAATCGATACAAAATGATAGCACTATGTTCACAGTAAGTTAGTAATTCAGAAGAATTAAATTCATAGTGGTTTAAAATTTATAGAAATCTCAACAAGTTAAAAAAATCTAACAGCCTAGGAGAATTTTAATAATGCTTTTTCCTAACACTGAACTTGGTATCTGCTGAGCCTCCCCGGGGTGGGTTAGTGCATTGATGAAATCCAATAAAGGAGAAGGTCCTTTCTGGTCACAACCCACTGTATCTCAGAAAATGGGAATGCAGTGTCTCAGATGAATATGAAGAAATTGGCTGATTTTAATGACTATAACCATAGGCTTGCCCAAACAAAGACCTTAAAATCAAGCAGATGGTACAGCAGGAAGTTCAAAAAATATCAGGTTCTTAGGTCACACTATGCAGTGACACATTGAACTGAATTTGGGTGTGGTGAGCCAGTACAGTAGTTTTATCACTGGTGACAGTTAAATCTGACATCTAAGCTCTTTTGCAAAACACAACTTTGTTTTGAACTAGTTGCTGTTTCCAGTCCACCATCAAAGGTAATCCGATATTATAGTACATTGAACAACAGTGGCCAGGCTATCTCTGTTAAGGAGGGAACTGCACCTATTTGACTGCTGTTATCGCTATAAAAAAACTGGAGAGTCCACTGTTTAACTTACTGAAGCTAGACTGCTATGAGTCTAGTAAGTGGGAGTGTGCTGGGAAATATGTTGAAGAAAGGTGGGATATAAATGTAATGACCATATAATAATGCAGGAATTGGTTTAAATAGTGGAAGTTATAGCTATAGAGCCTTAGCTATTAGGTGGTATAAAATGAAATAATAAATCCCAACTTTTTTTGATTACCTTAGGTAAACTTGAATATTCATAATTCTTTTTGTGATTCATCATTTGTGAGATGAGCTTGCTTCAGGCTTTTTGTGGGGGCATGGAATTATGGCCATCTCAGTTTTCATTTAGTGAAACAGCTACAGTTATTTTCATGGCTGAAACTGAACAAAAGCTTGTTCTGGGAAAACAAAGCAAGAATGTACAATTCTTCCATCTCCAATTTAGTTTAAAACTTAGCAGGCTTTGAGTGGCATCCAATATTTATAGCCTTTGATTGGATACTACTCATGGTTTCCCACAGTAGCGGGAAGATTTCTTTCTTCTGGGCTACGTATGACAGAATGCTCGAATACTTATAGCATTGCCTTCCCCAGGTTACTGATTTTAGGATTTGGAGGAGCATTCCGTGCTAAAATGGTCTCCTGTTACTTCTACCTTTTCAGATTCCATGCTGTTGCTTTAGATACATAAATTGGAAACTATTAACATGCAATCCATTAAGAAGAAAACATTCATGTTACCCTAAAGTATCCCAAACTGAATGATCTTTCTAGTCTTTTCTTTTGCCCATGTAAAGCCAAGACTGTCTGTACATTCCTCCCAAATTCCCTAGGCTTCTTGGTGAAAGCATTTGTGCTTGTTCTATGACAGAATAGCTACAGGAAAAGGACAGAGACAAGTGATTGCATAATGCCGATGGGCAAGAGATGGCATTTCGGGGCTCTGTCATCTTACTACATTAATTCAACTCTGTGAAAACCTTTCCCTGACTCTGATTTTAGATAGATTTATCAGTGAACTGTTTTTCTTCATTCTTTCCAAGGGAATTCGGCCAACCTGAAAAACTGCTTCTCTCTCTCTCTCTCTCTCTCTCTCTCTCTCTATCTATCTATCTATCTATCTCTATCTATCTATCTATCTATCTATCTATCTATCTATCTATCTATCTCTTCTCCTCCTGGTACGACCCACTAAATCACAGAAGTCTTCCAACCATCATGTCATGGTTGAAGCTTTGAAGCAGTAACAAAGCAAAGTGGTCTTCATAGTTACGTGCAGTTGACAGAATTCCAAGTTAAACAGCATGAATATGTGCAGTTAGAATGTATTTTAATATTAAAAAGTACAAATGTAAAAATATGTAATGAAGATTTTGATTTGTGTTCCTAACTTTTTATCGGCTAATGTGAATGGAGTTTGCAGGTGATACTCACATTCCTCAATATTGACACTAAAGAGAGTTTGCAAATATGCTTAGAAGTTCAGAAATTAGCCCGAGAATATTTTTAAAAGTGGAAAACTAAGTAATCGGTGCATTTCTGACATGAAAGTACATGGTTAGAAAATCTGGAGTAAAGAAACAGTAAAAGTAGGAAACAATCGGAAAGGATGGTGATGGAGAGAAACCTTATATATTGCCTGATTACAGGGGAAAGGGAGTATTTTCTTTTGGAGAAGTAGTGCAAAGGATGAACAGGACTGAATTTGCATATTGGTTCAAAATCCAGCTTTTGGCCCTCTAGGTTCGTTTCAGAAAAAGTTGTTACAACACCATTCCAACATAGGTAGTTGGTTTCAATCTACCATTTTCCCCTCAGTAAAGCCATTGCTTTTTCCATTGTGAAACTACAATACAATTGTTTTTTATTATTTTAATGAATAATATTACACTTACACACTTGTATTACATGTTACATTATACCCAGCCTTTATTCTTTCAAGGAACACAGCACTGTTTACAAGCTGCTTCTGTTCATTTTATCCGTATGATAACAACCCTGTGAGATAGTCTAGGTTGAATCTATGAAAGGCCCCAAATCACCCAGTGAACTTCATGACTGAATAGGGGCTAGAAACTGGTTCTTCCCAGTACAGTTTGACATGCCAGCCACTATGCCACACTGGCTCTTACTGAGGAACGCTCCCAATCAGAGCGAGGGACCCACTCTGACTTTAATTTCTCAATGCTAGCCTTCTGTTCCTAATGACTGCTATGCCTTGGATCAGTGCTATGGCTAATTGTTGTTGTTGTTGTTGTTGTTGTTTTTTTAATGAGGCTGGAAACTAGAGGGTTTGAGAAACAAGTCTGCATATTAATACACAGACCAATTTTTATGGTATTTTTATTTAGTGATTACTAAATATATCCCACTTTTTTCTACTTGGAAGGAAGTCAAGATGACTTACATGTCCTCTTTCTTTACATTTTGTTCTCAGAACAGCCTGAACGGATTAAGCTGAGGGTCAGTGATTGAGCCAAAGTTACCTCTGTGAACTTTAGGAATGAGTGGGGGCTTGAACCCAAATCTTCCGAGACCCAGTCCAGCACTGTTAACCATCAAACTAGCTTTCAAATTGCCAAATTTTTGTCAATTCTTGGACTTCCAAGGAGCTGCAGCTTAAGATTGCAACAATATACCTATTACCTTGGAGTCCCATTTAATTCAGCTGAACTTAAATTGGAATAGATTTGCTGAAAGAAGGAAGAGTTGGATGAAAGCATTAGAAATCAGAAAACAATGGTGTCTCTTTTGACCAGGTTTTTGGCCAGGTTTTATTTTAAACATAACTTTATACATAAACTATGCATAATAAAAACATTGCCTTTTAGTTCTTCTTTGTGGTCTTTGTGCATCACACGTATGGGCTCTGCACCTGTGCTAGTCCTGTTGTGTATACATAGGAGGATGCAGTTTTCCCCAGTTCTCTTCCAACTACTGTTGTGGATGCCCTGTCATCTCTGTAGGGGAAATAATCAGAACTTGCCACCTCATACTTTGACCCACCCCCAGTGGTTGATCTCCCTGACAAGAGTGCTATTATTCCTGCATCAGGAGCAACTACTTGTGATGCTCCTTCACTGTGCCAGACTGTCTGCTCCTGTGTCTAGTGCCTCTAGCCACAGGCTGAAGGAACAATTCAGATCTGGACTGCAAACCTGCCCACCACTACCACTGCACTATTTCAACTAGCCAGGGAAAAGAGGCCCTATCAACCCCTTGGTTCCTGCCCAGAGGGGCCTGGGATGCCAGTTCCCAGTGCATCAGCCACCTGTCTCATGTGCCTCCCTTGTCACACCAAGAGTCACCATATTCAGGCCCAGAGGACTACACCTCAGACTACACCTTTGCTGCTGTGTGAGGACCCATTCACCTTGTCGCCTGATGACTTCATTATGGTATAGAGCAGGGGTCTCAAACTCAACTTACCTGGGGGCCGCTGGAAGTAGAGTCTGGGTGAGGCTGGGCCGCATCAAGTATTCCACCACCGCAGTGGTGGTGGACCGCTCATCCCGCGGCCGGCCCGGGTGCCGCCGGCGCTTTGAAGGCCACAGGGCCCCTCCCCTGTGCCCCGCCCATCCCAGCAATTGGCCCGCGGGCCGCGAGTTTGAGACCCCTGGTATAGAGGCTAGGATCCTCCTCCAAAAACCTGGGAAGTTTCTCTGAGCAGATCCCCTAGATGGCATTATTGCTCAGACCGGAGACACAGAAACTCACTGAACCACCAGTATATCCATTTTATGTTGTCTTCCGAACAGAGGACATGGTGCCAGTGCCATCCCATTCCTTCCAGCACTCATATATGTGAAGGGAATTATGGAAGGCATTGTCCCTGTTGTAGTAGCATTCTGCTGCTTGGAGAGTATGTACCAAGTCCAGGAGCAGGAGACCCTGTTACTTCTGCAACATCCCCAGCTGAAGTCCATCATCATAACTAGGTTATTCCAGTATGAGGCTCTCCAATCTCTTGCAGCAGCAGCAGAACAACACAGCCTGACTGTGACTCCTGGATCCTCATCAGCACTTTGGTGATCCAGCACCTTGCCTGACCCCAGGCAGCAAGCCCCTGTGACCAAACATGAGGGTGTTCCTACATAGCAAAATGGAACTTTTGTAGTCTTTGTCCAGGGGGAAGCCTTCAATACTCATCAGGTGTCCACCCATCAGATCTTTGTCTTCCTTCATATGCTGCACCCCAGAGACTTAAAAAC
Organism: Varanus komodoensis; assembly: GCF_004798865.1. Lineage (NCBI taxonomy): Eukaryota > Metazoa > Chordata > Lepidosauria > Squamata > Varanidae > Varanus > Varanus komodoensis. The sequence goes on from NW_025335641.1 coordinate 5,218,442, forward strand.
ATTCTCCATTAAAGTATACCTGACAGTGATATTGTTCCATGGGATGGTCAACAGCTTCTCTGTGTTCTCAGATTCATTCATGAGAGGTCTGCATGACTTGGTCCTGCACCCTCATTTGTTGATTTGTGCCAGATTGGAACCTGCTGGTGGTCCTGCAGGCTATTACAAAGACCTCACTTGACTCTGCTGTTCATGAACTTAAGCCTCTGCTCCTAGAAGATTGCTTTTCAGGTGGCAATCTCATTGGCTAGGTGGGTGAGCAAGAGAACTTTGCACTTTGTGCATCGCTCCACCATTCCTCACTTTCCATAGGGACAAACTGGCAATGTGGCCTGACCAGATGTTCCTCCTGAAGCTCATGTGGCAGTTTCACTTGGACCAGGACATAGTTTGGCCAGCGGTCTGCTGTCCAATCAGGTGGAGTCAGCTGTGCATACCCTGGACTTGCGCAGGGCATGGGCATTCTCTTGGTCCCATACCAAATCCTTACGCCAGTCCCAAAAACCTTTTGTTGCTTATGACAACAGTCCAGGGGCAAACCCATCGGTCCTCAATGACTTGCATACTGGGTCATTGACACCATCATGCTGGTCTACCAGCTGTCCAGATTGCAGCTTCGTAAGTGACTGAGGGTGCACTCTACCAGGGTAATGATGGCATCCACAGCACTGCCCACCAGCATCTCACTGTACAGTCTCTGCAGAGCAGTAATGTGGTACACCCCGTCGACTTTCATTGAGCACTACCAGCTTGATGTCTGCACCAGGCAAGATTGCTTCTTTGCACAAGCAGTCCTTCACTGACAACACCTGCCTTCTTTTGTCTTGAGGTAAGCTTGCTAGTTGCCCATATGTGTGATACATAGAGACTACAAAGAAGAAAGTAAGGTTGCTTACCTGTAACTGAGTGGTCATCTGTGCATTCACACAACCCACCCGCTGATCCCACATTGGTGTCAACAGCTTCTGTACCATAGTTTTCATTTGGACCCATATCAGGATGGTCAGCTGTTCACCAGCCTTTCTTCCCAGTTCCAAGGTCACAACATTGATTTCAAGAAAACTAGTGAAAATGGCAGGAGCTCCTTCTAGGTATACCAGGGGGAGAAAGGGAAGGGGCTCCCAATGGAATGAGTCTAGCTTGGAAAATCATCTTGATAACAGGCTCCATGCAGGCACAGAGCCCATATGTGTGAATGCACAGACAACCACTTGAATATTGTCAATGATAGGTAAGCAACTGTACTTAACTGCTACAAGTAAAGTATGTACTGGATATTACAGTCGCACATGTTGGGATTATATCTTTTTACTCTTTAGAGTTTGGAAATATGATGAACAATATTTGAATTCTTTCTTGCTCTTATACCAAATGGTGCCTACCCTGATCAAACCTGGAAGTAGGGGAATGCATGTTTAAATACATCCCATCTCCATCACCTGATGGGAGTCTTAACAGCCTGAAAGAATTATTTCACAGGACAATGAAAAGGAAGTTTTGAGGATGTTCTTAAAACTCACAATTTCCCACCAAACCTGTTGTCAAACCGTTACAGTATCTTGTAATTAAGTACAGATCTTTGCATTGAAACTTCTTTGAGTTGGATTTTTAATGACTGCTCTAAAATAATTTCTCATTTTGAAATATTAGTCTGTAGGTAATTTCTATTAAGTAACCTGTTCATAAACCAAATGTATGTGCTTCCCTGGTTTAATCTCAAAGAATCAAGGGGAAGCATGATCTTACTCTCCCTCTAGTGGTGGCTGAGGAACATGCTCCTGCCTAAAAATGCTATTTAAATCAGTTACATTATCTGGGGGTCAAACATTATCAGGGCTAAATAAAATGAAGGGTCTTATGTATTAGAATTCGACTGCTAATTGTTGGTTTGCTTCTTGCCTTTGTACACAAAGGACTTTCCTGGAGAGATCTCTAATCAGTGAATGGAAAATAAAGATTCACTGATGTGACAGATGTTCAGAGACTGCCAATCTGAGCACAGTAGTTCTTTGAAGGTTATGTGTGCTACTTTGCAGTATTTCTCACCAAAGCACTGTCATGGTACTGATTTAGTACCTTACTATAAGGAGATGTTTTCCTCCTGAAGTCCCCCCCCCCCTTTTTTAAACCACATCTCAGGAATATATGTATTAGATTTAGCAAGGAACAATTGTTTATGGCATGGATTTCCTTCTCCTAAAGAGAAGTATTTTCGCTTTTGTTATGTTCTATGAAGCCATCTCCAATTTAAGGTGATCCATAAAGTTGAATGATGCCCTCACAAATGCCCTGATCTTGACAGCCCTGCTCAGCTCTTATAAAGTCAAAGCTTTGGCTTCACTTATGAAAATTGATCTATCCCATGGCTGGTCATTGTTTTTTCTGTCTTCAACTTTTCCTAACAGGATTGACTTTTCCAGTGACTCTTGACTTCTCATGATATACCTGAAGTTTCATCATTTTTGCATCATTTTGCAGGTTCTGGCTTAATTTGATGTAGGACCTTTAAGTTTGTCTTCCTTTCAGTCCAGGGTATTTGCATTTGAACCACGTTTCAAGAATGCAATAGTGTTGATGATCTTGGCTTCAGTCTCCAGTGAGATGGCTTTACATTTCATGTTCTTTTTTAAATTATTTTCTTGCTGTCTTTCTGAGTGTCAGTTTTCTGATCTCTTGGCTGCAGTCTCTCATCCTAATCCAGCTTTCCTGATGATCTTTATGATATGTTCTACATTCTGATTGACCAGATAAGATAAAATGCACCCTTGTCTCACACCATTGCCTATAGGAAACCTTTCTGCTTCCCTACATTGTGTCCTAAGTGTAGTTTTATGGCCACAATATGAATTACAAAACAGTTCAATCAAGCAATGAAACACTCTCATTTCTTTCAGAACCCTCTATAGCTTTTTTTAATCCACACAGTAAAAAGCTTTGCTGTAATCTATAAAGCATAGCTGATCAGAAATCCTGTTATGTGCTCCAGTTACCAGTTTCTATTTGCAACATGATCTACGGTGGATCTTCCTTTTCAGAATCCTCCTTGAATGTCTTGCTTCATATAGGGTAAAATTCTTTGTTGCAACACCTTGAAATTTGTTTTGCTTTCATGGGAAATTAGTGCAATGATCCTATAGTTGCTATATTCCTTATCTCCTTGCTTGGGGATTGGAATGTAAATTGAATGTTTCCATTCCTGGGGCCACTGCTTTGTTTTCCTTATTTGTTGGCATATTCTTAGGATTTAGAGTGATTCAGTTTCTGCAGCTTGGAATAATTCTTTTGGTACCCTATCCAGGTACTCTATTCCTTCCAAGGGCTTTCAGAGCAGTTTTCACTTCATTTTCTAATATTGCAGGTTTAATCAATTCTCCTAGGATTCCTATTTGAAAGAGTTGGTCATTCATTTATTATTTATCTCTTTGATATAGTTCCTCTTTAAATTATTTCCACTTTTTCCTTACCTTAACCTGGTGAGGTAGTATGTTCCCTTCTTTTCTTTCAGCATTCCTAATCTAGGTTTGAATATTCTTTTTATTTATTCAGTCTTCTGGAAGAGGACTTTTCTTTATTTCTCTTCTGTTTCTTTGCACTGATCTTGACCCTATTTCTGTAACTTTTAGCATGTTGTCTGTGCTTAGCAATTGTGAGTGTTTCTTCCGTCATCCATCTAGACTTCCCACCCCCTTTTACAAGGATTATATTTTTTCATTCTTTCTTAACAACTCTAGTTTGAGTCCAGAGTTCTTGTGGTCCATGGTCAATTGAGTGCAGAGATGCAAACCTGTTCTTTATATTGACTTTCCTCGAGAATGTTCTTTAAGTTGTATTTTGACGCTGTGCTTCTGTTAGTGATCTTTTTCTGCTTTACTCTTATTTTTGCTATTAAGAGTTCATGGCCACTACCACAATCTGCTCCTGGTCCTGTTTTGCCAGACAGAATACAGTGTCTTGCTGTATTCACTGTATCTTTTGCTTCCAATTACATAGTTTATTTGATTTCTGTATTGACCATATGGTGGAATCCATGTGTACAGTATTCTGATTGGCTGCCTTAAGTATGTAGTTGCAATAAACAGATAGTGGACTTAACAGAATTCTATGGGACATTGCTCTCTTTCACTTCTGACCCCTAGGCCAAATTTTCCCACATTTTCTTTTGCTGTTTCCTATTTTTGTGTTCAAGTCACCCATGATTTTCAGCATGTCTGGTTGGGAGTGTAATCAATTTCCACTTGGAAGCATGCATACATTTTTTCAATTTCTTAAGCATCTGTCGTTGGAGCATAGACTTGAATGATGGTTATGTTGATAGGTTTTCTAAGAATTCTGGTTGATATGATTCCATTAGACTTTGTGTAATATCCCCTTATTGCCTGTGCTATATCTTACCACATTATAAGAGCCATTCCATTTCTTCTGAGTTTGTCATTTCCAGAGTAAAATTGTATTTATCTGATTCAATGTCCCATTACAGTCCACTTAGTTTATTTATTTAAAACTTACCAAAATCTTGGGATGGTTTAACAGTAAAACGGAAAATAAAGTAAAACACAGCATCTTAATCAGTTTACTCACACAAAGTACTCCACCATTTAACTATTCAATTTCTTGCTTTTCAGTTTCTAATTTGCCTTGATTTGTATTCTCACATTCCTTGTTCCAATTGTATAAGTTGTGCAGCATCGGAATGTTCTTTTACTTCTTCACCTCTCAGCCTCTAGACTTTCTTTTCACATTGATCTAGTTGCACTATTAGTGACAGTCCTGTTTGCACTTGTTCTGTGCTCATTCCCAGTAGCTGGTTGAGTGTCTTCTGACCTGGGAGTCTCATCTTCTGGCACTATCATTTGTTTCATTTGGATTGTTTCATCACAAGGTTTTCAAGGTAAGAAGTTCATTGCTTTCTTCTGCACAGTACTAACCAGAGCTAGCTTAAGAACCATTGTCATTCTCTGTGAAAGAACCCCTGCCACTGTCATCCTCAACTATTGCTGTTGCTCAGTAGCTGCTTCAGTTTCTCTGCTCCCCTCACAATTAGAGATATACTTTATCTTCTGCTGATATGACATTATTCCTGAATGGATGCATCTTATTCTAGTGGATGCATCTTATTCTAGTGTCTCAGCTTTGACCATTCCAACTTGGATGACTCTACTAGGAGTCCATCTTCATGAGATAATATGACTTCCTAGCAGCCTTGTTCCTGTTCTTTCTGACATTCTCAACCCCCCCCCAACCTCACATTAAGATGTGCATCCAATAGAAGTATTGCATAATCAGAAATATTTTTTTGGTTTGGTTTACTAAAGCTAAGTTTAACTACAGAGAGTCCCTAATGTAAGGATGTCCATGTTACGAACAACCCATACTTAAGAAGAAACTGCTATAAAACCTATACATTTAAGAAAATTACCATGGATCATCATCACCACCATAGAGAGAGAGGAAACGAAAGGGGAGAGGAGGCCTCTGAAGCATTTCTTTCTGCCCTGCCTATCAGGAGAGGGAGATCTTTCTGGCATTCTTTAAATTCCTTTTTTTAATTAACTTTTATTTTTCCAACATATACAATTACATAGAAAAGAAATACAGAACAAAGGAACAACTAACATAAACAAGACAAAGTGAACAAAATAAACAAAGTTGCCAAGGGAATTACAAACACCACATCCCATATATTGCAGCCCCCAGAACCTACTCTCTTCATATCTTCCCACACTCTATGAGCGTTTGTGAAAAACAAAAAATAATCATTATTTTATACATCAACAGATTTTCTAAACAGATCAAATTCTAATGCTTTCTCTGGCATTTTCTTGCTGAGGAGGCAATGGCAAGTTTGTGTGTGAGTGGGGGGATGGCGGTGGGTAGAGATATTCATGGTTTTTCCATTTTCACAAGGGTCCTGAATCCCTGACCACTTTGAATGTGGAGGACCAACTGTATGTGATCTGACTTACATACAAATTCAACCTAAAAACAAAATTCTGTTTTCTCAAGAGCTGAGCTAGTTTGTAACCTAGATATTGCCTGCATTGTATTTAAAACTGCTGTTTGGTTTTTTAGAAGTTGTATTCTATTAATGTGTTCCATATGAGTCCCATCTGTAGCTGATATAAATGACAACTGGGGTGGGTGACTAGAACATTTAAATTTCACAGTTAAGCTTATCCTTTCAGAGAGATGACAAAAATAGCATTTTAGTTAACAACATCAGAAAAATTCTGTAATATTATGCAATCAAATACCCCCAATGAAAGTAATCTTGAAATTAAAGTATTATATGTATTCCAGCTCTGACACAAGTTGTGACATGAACTTTAGCAACCTGTTAATTTTGTGGATATTAAAATGAAGCTAAGTACAAGAGTCTTAATAAATCAACAATCACATACTTCTTAAAAATATGGCTGGTATATTACTAAAAAGACATTAATAGCTAGATCTAAAAATTTTTGGTCTGGTAGCTGTTTGCTAATAGATTAACAACATTTAAGAGAATTTCCATCAGCAAGCTGTTAAATGAAATTGTGGTGCCTTGCCATGAGAGCACAATTTCTAGTTCAAATTGATCTGATAAAGTTTAGAGTTTCCTATGTTTCACAGTAATTTGGGACAGATTCTCGCAAGAAATGGGAAATCCCAAGGTGATGACAATGCTGATGAAGCTGCTGGATGGTGCTCATGGCAGGGAGTGGGTAGGGAAACATTCCAAAACCAAAGGAGCAAAAATGAAGCATGTACTTTGGGTACTGAATTCTGACTTACACTGTGGGAGTGGGGGCAGGGGAGGATAGAATTCAGTGGTTGGAACCCAGAACAGAAGAACTGCACAGAACAACACATTGTTGTCATTTCCTCTTTTCCAAAGAAATCTACTTCCTTCCTTGCAACAGTTGCCCTTGGCAATCCAATCTTTCTTTCATAATACGTCTCTGAAAATGGGTGAGAGGGAAGCCATTTGCAAGCCTGACTGGTAATGTAGAAATATATGGAAACACAAAAGGGAGGAAAGCACATAATAAAATCCAAAAGGCAAAAAGACACTTGAAAGGATGGATTTAATTTAAATCAAGTTGATTTAGATCATACTCCATAGGACTACATTTAAATCATGGTTTTGCATGCATGCCTGCCCTACCTGTAAGTAGAGGAACTCCATTAAAATATTCCCAAACTGGATCTCTTTTACGCCTGCTGCCATTTCAGGTTTACTCCTCCAGAGAAAGAATAATATGATAAACCTCAAACTTTACACAAAAAGATTCGAAGACTTGTGGAGTATTTTGCTAAAAAGGTTCCATTTTAATTTTTTCTGCTTGCCCCTTCCTCATCACTCATAGTGTCTTGTGCAGATCTGTTCCACTCCCAACAATCATCTTCTATGCACTGAATTTTTTGAAACTTGGCACTTAAGAGTAAAGGTTGATTCTGTGTAGACAGATTTGCAAAGGAACAACGGGATTAAGGCCTTTATCTCAACTCTGTATATTTTATAACATTTTTGCTGTGAAGAAGAGGCATGTGATCTCTGCAGATACAAGTTCACAGTTTTGATAACTATAAAACCAAGCATCTGTGATAATAACTTCTAGATAGAAAAATTGCCTAATCTTACAGAAACCTCTGGAAGAGCACAGTGAATGGATTAATGGTATTCATTTACCAAAACATTAAAACATTGCATGAATATACAGCATCATGCTACATAATTAAAAACTAATCCTTCTTTCATGATGAATAATCTTTGGACTGTAATGTATCTTAAATAGAATACCATCTTTAGATAGATTTTTCCTCAAAAAGTATATTATTTTAAAAAAGCCAATGTTAATAAAAAGTCAAATTTAATTTTAAAAAAATATGATTTATTTTTAATTGATTTTTATCCACCCTGCTTGAAATTGTTCCTAGCCTCCTCTTATCCATTCAGTCAATCAAGTTTAGCAATTAAAATTTAAAAATATTCCTGTAGTTAGAATAACTGACAGGAACTTTTAGATTGGGAGTTACTTTAAAGGCATATACTCCAAGGGTGAGGGTGGTAGCCAGGACTATAAAGATTAATTAAAATGAGGAGAACAGTGCTAGGATAGAGAAGCAAGAGAGTATTTGAAAGAAGGAGGTCTGCTCTACAGAGCTCTGCTCTACCTCTACAGAGAGGGAAGCTAAAACAATACTGAGCAGCATGAGAGAAATTGAAAAGGGCCTGAGTCTGTCCACCTGTAAGAGTGCATCATTCCCAGCAATACAATGGATGGCTAAAGAAGGGAACTTTGCTGATGCCTTTCAGAACAAGAGAACAGATACTGTCAAAAATCTATTTTGGGTTCCTTTTGGGGGCTGAGAGAGAGAAGGGGTATTAATATTTAGCTGCTGCAATACCGTTTCCCTCCTTGGACACCCTTACTAATTAAGATCAAACATTTTCTCATCTGTTGATGAGATGTGGCCTGTTGATGAATGCTTTTGTTGAAGGGGACACAAATCAGTATTTTCAGAGGATCCAGTCATGTTTCAGTTCTTTGTGATGATCCTTCTCTTCCTCCTTCCTACTATTTATTTCAATTCTATACTGCCCCATAGCCAGAGATCTCTGACTGGTTTACGACAATGCATCAATGCAGAACAATAAGATAGATCTATCATAAAACCCAAGCCATGTTAATATAATTTATAATAGCTAAATATGCATTAAAACTGATCCTACAAACAAAAAATAAAAATCAAGTGGGACAGGCAATCCCTTCAAGACCCTGGGTAGCTGAGTAAATCTTTAAAGACCGCAACATAAAGGGCTGTCTTAAACTGGTGTGTAAAAGATAACAAATTCAGAGTAAGGCAGGTCACAGTTTTTCCATAGTTGGGGGTGGGGGGGGGGCACCACAGAGAAAACCTTCTCCTAGAGGTTGAGCATAGTGTCCAAATAGTTTGTAGTTGGGAGAGACACTCCAACAGGTACTCCCAAGCCACGGAAGGCTTTCTAGGTTAAAAACAGCACCTTGAATTGGACCTGAAAGCATACAGGTAGCCAATGCAATCAAGCCAGTGCTAGATTTACACATTCAGACCTATGGGTCCCAGTTACTAATTTGCTGCATTATGCAGGAGTTACAGCTTCTGAACATCTTCAAGCAGCCCCATGTAAATTGTATTGCAGTAATTTAGTTTAAAGACTACCAGAGTGTAGATTACTGAAGCCAGGCTTTTCCTGTCCAGATAGGGGCATAACCTAACATTTGAAGCTGGTAGAAGGCACTCAAGAGTCACTGAGGCCACCTAA
>NW_025335641.1:5228227-5228593 GCF_004798865.1 Varanus komodoensis
AGTTGGATTTACCGTCTACTCCAACAGGCCACTCCACAAGAGCTGTCACTGCCTCTTCAGCCTTTGCATCGGGAGTTCCGATAGAGGACTTGTGCAAGGCGGCCATTTGGGCTACCCTGTGCAACTTTGCCAAACACTATCGGCTAGATGTCCATGCCAGACAGGATTGCTCTTTTGGCAGAGCTGTACTTTCGTCTGTCCTTCGATAATGACACCTCCCTCCTCCGGTTGGGGTAAGCTTGTTATTCTACCCATATGTGTGATGCACAGAGGCCACGACGAAGAAAAGCAGGTTGCTTACCTGTAACTGATGTTCTTCGAGTGGCCATCTGTGCAGTCACACAACCCACCCATGACACCAAGCGG
>NW_025335641.1:5228693-5384134 GCF_004798865.1 Varanus komodoensis
GGGTGGTTCGATTATTTTTACTTAAATATTATAATCTCTCCTATAGCTCGTACCGCTATTTTTACCCTTCTTGTACTAATGTGCAATGTTATAGGGAACCGAACGTCAGTCTTTCAAAGACTGAAAATGGCGGTCAGTCTGCTCCTTATATACTGCTAGGGGGGAGGGGGAGCAGAGTCCCTGCCAAAAAACCGTTAGCTGTTAATCTTCCGGCCAAAGGCACTGCGCAGGCGCAGAACCCATATGTGTGATGCACAGATGGCCACTTGAAGAACATCAGTTACAGGTAAGCAACCTGCTTTTCCCTTTATATATAAAACAGTTGATCTCATCATTGCACTGATGTACTCATCCACCTCTGACGCTATGGCTTGTAATTAGCAATTTGCTTTTTCAGTAAAACTGACAAGGGAATGTACACTGCAGAGGGAAGAGAGCTGTAAAGGCGGTACTCTCGTTCCACCTTTTGTTTTTACAGGGCTGTGCTTTTTAGTAAACACCTATCCTACACATGCTAACAGTACAGTTCAAAAATGCACTTAATCATTTGAAATCGATACAAAATGATAGCACTATGTTCACAGTAAGTTAGTAATTCAGAAGAATTAAATTCATAGTGGTTTAAAATTTATAGAAATCTCAACAAGTTAAAAAAATCTAACAGCCTAGGAGAATTTTAATAATGCTTTTTCCTAACACTGAACTTGGTATCTGCTGAGCCTCCCCGGGGTGGGTTAGTGCATTGATGAAATCCAATAAAGGAGAAGGTCCTTTCTGGTCACAACCCACTGTATCTCAGAAAATGGGAATGCAGTGTCTCAGATGAATATGAAGAAATTGGCTGATTTTAATGACTATAACCATAGGCTTGCCCAAACAAAGACCTTAAAATCAAGCAGATGGTACAGCAGGAAGTTCAAAAAATATCAGGTTCTTAGGTCACACTATGCAGTGACACATTGAACTGAATTTGGGTGTGGTGAGCCAGTACAGTAGTTTTATCACTGGTGACAGTTAAATCTGACATCTAAGCTCTTTTGCAAAACACAACTTTGTTTTGAACTAGTTGCTGTTTCCAGTCCACCATCAAAGGTAATCCGATATTATAGTACATTGAACAACAGTGGCCAGGCTATCTCTGTTAAGGAGGGAACTGCACCTATTTGACTGCTGTTATCGCTATAAAAAAACTGGAGAGTCCACTGTTTAACTTACTGAAGCTAGACTGCTATGAGTCTAGTAAGTGGGAGTGTGCTGGGAAATATGTTGAAGAAAGGTGGGATATAAATGTAATGACCATATAATAATGCAGGAATTGGTTTAAATAGTGGAAGTTATAGCTATAGAGCCTTAGCTATTAGGTGGTATAAAATGAAATAATAAATCCCAACTTTTTTTGATTACCTTAGGTAAACTTGAATATTCATAATTCTTTTTGTGATTCATCATTTGTGAGATGAGCTTGCTTCAGGCTTTTTGTGGGGGCATGGAATTATGGCCATCTCAGTTTTCATTTAGTGAAACAGCTACAGTTATTTTCATGGCTGAAACTGAACAAAAGCTTGTTCTGGGAAAACAAAGCAAGAATGTACAATTCTTCCATCTCCAATTTAGTTTAAAACTTAGCAGGCTTTGAGTGGCATCCAATATTTATAGCCTTTGATTGGATACTACTCATGGTTTCCCACAGTAGCGGGAAGATTTCTTTCTTCTGGGCTACGTATGACAGAATGCTCGAATACTTATAGCATTGCCTTCCCCAGGTTACTGATTTTAGGATTTGGAGGAGCATTCCGTGCTAAAATGGTCTCCTGTTACTTCTACCTTTTCAGATTCCATGCTGTTGCTTTAGATACATAAATTGGAAACTATTAACATGCAATCCATTAAGAAGAAAACATTCATGTTACCCTAAAGTATCCCAAACTGAATGATCTTTCTAGTCTTTTCTTTTGCCCATGTAAAGCCAAGACTGTCTGTACATTCCTCCCAAATTCCCTAGGCTTCTTGGTGAAAGCATTTGTGCTTGTTCTATGACAGAATAGCTACAGGAAAAGGACAGAGACAAGTGATTGCATAATGCCGATGGGCAAGAGATGGCATTTCGGGGCTCTGTCATCTTACTACATTAATTCAACTCTGTGAAAACCTTTCCCTGACTCTGATTTTAGATAGATTTATCAGTGAACTGTTTTTCTTCATTCTTTCCAAGGGAATTCGGCCAACCTGAAAAACTGCTTCTCTCTCTCTCTCTCTCTCTCTCTCTCTCTATCTATCTATCTATCTATCTCTATCTATCTATCTATCTATCTATCTATCTATCTATCTATCTATCTCTTCTCCTCCTGGTACGACCCACTAAATCACAGAAGTCTTCCAACCATCATGTCATGGTTGAAGCTTTGAAGCAGTAACAAAGCAAAGTGGTCTTCATAGTTACGTGCAGTTGACAGAATTCCAAGTTAAACAGCATGAATATGTGCAGTTAGAATGTATTTTAATATTAAAAAGTACAAATGTAAAAATATGTAATGAAGATTTTGATTTGTGTTCCTAACTTTTTATCGGCTAATGTGAATGGAGTTTGCAGGTGATACTCACATTCCTCAATATTGACACTAAAGAGAGTTTGCAAATATGCTTAGAAGTTCAGAAATTAGCCCGAGAATATTTTTAAAAGTGGAAAACTAAGTAATCGGTGCATTTCTGACATGAAAGTACATGGTTAGAAAATCTGGAGTAAAGAAACAGTAAAAGTAGGAAACAATCGGAAAGGATGGTGATGGAGAGAAACCTTATATATTGCCTGATTACAGGGGAAAGGGAGTATTTTCTTTTGGAGAAGTAGTGCAAAGGATGAACAGGACTGAATTTGCATATTGGTTCAAAATCCAGCTTTTGGCCCTCTAGGTTCGTTTCAGAAAAAGTTGTTACAACACCATTCCAACATAGGTAGTTGGTTTCAATCTACCATTTTCCCCTCAGTAAAGCCATTGCTTTTTCCATTGTGAAACTACAATACAATTGTTTTTTATTATTTTAATGAATAATATTACACTTACACACTTGTATTACATGTTACATTATACCCAGCCTTTATTCTTTCAAGGAACACAGCACTGTTTACAAGCTGCTTCTGTTCATTTTATCCGTATGATAACAACCCTGTGAGATAGTCTAGGTTGAATCTATGAAAGGCCCCAAATCACCCAGTGAACTTCATGACTGAATAGGGGCTAGAAACTGGTTCTTCCCAGTACAGTTTGACATGCCAGCCACTATGCCACACTGGCTCTTACTGAGGAACGCTCCCAATCAGAGCGAGGGACCCACTCTGACTTTAATTTCTCAATGCTAGCCTTCTGTTCCTAATGACTGCTATGCCTTGGATCAGTGCTATGGCTAATTGTTGTTGTTGTTGTTGTTGTTGTTTTTTTAATGAGGCTGGAAACTAGAGGGTTTGAGAAACAAGTCTGCATATTAATACACAGACCAATTTTTATGGTATTTTTATTTAGTGATTACTAAATATATCCCACTTTTTTCTACTTGGAAGGAAGTCAAGATGACTTACATGTCCTCTTTCTTTACATTTTGTTCTCAGAACAGCCTGAACGGATTAAGCTGAGGGTCAGTGATTGAGCCAAAGTTACCTCTGTGAACTTTAGGAATGAGTGGGGGCTTGAACCCAAATCTTCCGAGACCCAGTCCAGCACTGTTAACCATCAAACTAGCTTTCAAATTGCCAAATTTTTGTCAATTCTTGGACTTCCAAGGAGCTGCAGCTTAAGATTGCAACAATATACCTATTACCTTGGAGTCCCATTTAATTCAGCTGAACTTAAATTGGAATAGATTTGCTGAAAGAAGGAAGAGTTGGATGAAAGCATTAGAAATCAGAAAACAATGGTGTCTCTTTTGACCAGGTTTTTGGCCAGGTTTTATTTTAAACATAACTTTATACATAAACTATGCATAATAAAAACATTGCCTTTTAGTTCTTCTTTGTGGTCTTTGTGCATCACACGTATGGGCTCTGCACCTGTGCTAGTCCTGTTGTGTATACATAGGAGGATGCAGTTTTCCCCAGTTCTCTTCCAACTACTGTTGTGGATGCCCTGTCATCTCTGTAGGGGAAATAATCAGAACTTGCCACCTCATACTTTGACCCACCCCCAGTGGTTGATCTCCCTGACAAGAGTGCTATTATTCCTGCATCAGGAGCAACTACTTGTGATGCTCCTTCACTGTGCCAGACTGTCTGCTCCTGTGTCTAGTGCCTCTAGCCACAGGCTGAAGGAACAATTCAGATCTGGACTGCAAACCTGCCCACCACTACCACTGCACTATTTCAACTAGCCAGGGAAAAGAGGCCCTATCAACCCCTTGGTTCCTGCCCAGAGGGGCCTGGGATGCCAGTTCCCAGTGCATCAGCCACCTGTCTCATGTGCCTCCCTTGTCACACCAAGAGTCACCATATTCAGGCCCAGAGGACTACACCTCAGACTACACCTTTGCTGCTGTGTGAGGACCCATTCACCTTGTCGCCTGATGACTTCATTATGGTATAGAGCAGGGGTCTCAAACTCAACTTACCTGGGGGCCGCTGGAAGTAGAGTCTGGGTGAGGCTGGGCCGCATCAAGTATTCCACCACCGCAGTGGTGGTGGACCGCTCATCCCGCGGCCGGCCCGGGTGCCGCCGGCGCTTTGAAGGCCACAGGGCCCCTCCCCTGTGCCCCGCCCATCCCAGCAATTGGCCCGCGGGCCGCGAGTTTGAGACCCCTGGTATAGAGGCTAGGATCCTCCTCCAAAAACCTGGGAAGTTTCTCTGAGCAGATCCCCTAGATGGCATTATTGCTCAGACCGGAGACACAGAAACTCACTGAACCACCAGTATATCCATTTTATGTTGTCTTCCGAACAGAGGACATGGTGCCAGTGCCATCCCATTCCTTCCAGCACTCATATATGTGAAGGGAATTATGGAAGGCATTGTCCCTGTTGTAGTAGCATTCTGCTGCTTGGAGAGTATGTACCAAGTCCAGGAGCAGGAGACCCTGTTACTTCTGCAACATCCCCAGCTGAAGTCCATCATCATAACTAGGTTATTCCAGTATGAGGCTCTCCAATCTCTTGCAGCAGCAGCAGAACAACACAGCCTGACTGTGACTCCTGGATCCTCATCAGCACTTTGGTGATCCAGCACCTTGCCTGACCCCAGGCAGCAAGCCCCTGTGACCAAACATGAGGGTGTTCCTACATAGCAAAATGGAACTTTTGTAGTCTTTGTCCAGGGGGAAGCCTTCAATACTCATCAGGTGTCCACCCATCAGATCTTTGTCTTCCTTCATATGCTGCACCCCAGAGACTTAAAAACATTCTCCATTAAAGTATACCTGACAGTGATATTGTTCCATGGGATGGTCAACAGCTTCTCTGTGTTCTCAGATTCATTCATGAGAGGTCTGCATGACTTGGTCCTGCACCCTCATTTGTTGATTTGTGCCAGATTGGAACCTGCTGGTGGTCCTGCAGGCTATTACAAAGACCTCACTTGACTCTGCTGTTCATGAACTTAAGCCTCTGCTCCTAGAAGATTGCTTTTCAGGTGGCAATCTCATTGGCTAGGTGGGTGAGCAAGAGAACTTTGCACTTTGTGCATCGCTCCACCATTCCTCACTTTCCATAGGGACAAACTGGCAATGTGGCCTGACCAGATGTTCCTCCTGAAGCTCATGTGGCAGTTTCACTTGGACCAGGACATAGTTTGGCCAGCGGTCTGCTGTCCAATCAGGTGGAGTCAGCTGTGCATACCCTGGACTTGCGCAGGGCATGGGCATTCTCTTGGTCCCATACCAAATCCTTACGCCAGTCCCAAAAACCTTTTGTTGCTTATGACAACAGTCCAGGGGCAAACCCATCGGTCCTCAATGACTTGCATACTGGGTCATTGACACCATCATGCTGGTCTACCAGCTGTCCAGATTGCAGCTTCGTAAGTGACTGAGGGTGCACTCTACCAGGGTAATGATGGCATCCACAGCACTGCCCACCAGCATCTCACTGTACAGTCTCTGCAGAGCAGTAATGTGGTACACCCCGTCGACTTTCATTGAGCACTACCAGCTTGATGTCTGCACCAGGCAAGATTGCTTCTTTGCACAAGCAGTCCTTCACTGACAACACCTGCCTTCTTTTGTCTTGAGGTAAGCTTGCTAGTTGCCCATATGTGTGATACATAGAGACTACAAAGAAGAAAGTAAGGTTGCTTACCTGTAACTGAGTGGTCATCTGTGCATTCACACAACCCACCCGCTGATCCCACATTGGTGTCAACAGCTTCTGTACCATAGTTTTCATTTGGACCCATATCAGGATGGTCAGCTGTTCACCAGCCTTTCTTCCCAGTTCCAAGGTCACAACATTGATTTCAAGAAAACTAGTGAAAATGGCAGGAGCTCCTTCTAGGTATACCAGGGGGAGAAAGGGAAGGGGCTCCCAATGGAATGAGTCTAGCTTGGAAAATCATCTTGATAACAGGCTCCATGCAGGCACAGAGCCCATATGTGTGAATGCACAGACAACCACTTGAATATTGTCAATGATAGGTAAGCAACTGTACTTAACTGCTACAAGTAAAGTATGTACTGGATATTACAGTCGCACATGTTGGGATTATATCTTTTTACTCTTTAGAGTTTGGAAATATGATGAACAATATTTGAATTCTTTCTTGCTCTTATACCAAATGGTGCCTACCCTGATCAAACCTGGAAGTAGGGGAATGCATGTTTAAATACATCCCATCTCCATCACCTGATGGGAGTCTTAACAGCCTGAAAGAATTATTTCACAGGACAATGAAAAGGAAGTTTTGAGGATGTTCTTAAAACTCACAATTTCCCACCAAACCTGTTGTCAAACCGTTACAGTATCTTGTAATTAAGTACAGATCTTTGCATTGAAACTTCTTTGAGTTGGATTTTTAATGACTGCTCTAAAATAATTTCTCATTTTGAAATATTAGTCTGTAGGTAATTTCTATTAAGTAACCTGTTCATAAACCAAATGTATGTGCTTCCCTGGTTTAATCTCAAAGAATCAAGGGGAAGCATGATCTTACTCTCCCTCTAGTGGTGGCTGAGGAACATGCTCCTGCCTAAAAATGCTATTTAAATCAGTTACATTATCTGGGGGTCAAACATTATCAGGGCTAAATAAAATGAAGGGTCTTATGTATTAGAATTCGACTGCTAATTGTTGGTTTGCTTCTTGCCTTTGTACACAAAGGACTTTCCTGGAGAGATCTCTAATCAGTGAATGGAAAATAAAGATTCACTGATGTGACAGATGTTCAGAGACTGCCAATCTGAGCACAGTAGTTCTTTGAAGGTTATGTGTGCTACTTTGCAGTATTTCTCACCAAAGCACTGTCATGGTACTGATTTAGTACCTTACTATAAGGAGATGTTTTCCTCCTGAAGTCCCCCCCCCCCTTTTTTAAACCACATCTCAGGAATATATGTATTAGATTTAGCAAGGAACAATTGTTTATGGCATGGATTTCCTTCTCCTAAAGAGAAGTATTTTCGCTTTTGTTATGTTCTATGAAGCCATCTCCAATTTAAGGTGATCCATAAAGTTGAATGATGCCCTCACAAATGCCCTGATCTTGACAGCCCTGCTCAGCTCTTATAAAGTCAAAGCTTTGGCTTCACTTATGAAAATTGATCTATCCCATGGCTGGTCATTGTTTTTTCTGTCTTCAACTTTTCCTAACAGGATTGACTTTTCCAGTGACTCTTGACTTCTCATGATATACCTGAAGTTTCATCATTTTTGCATCATTTTGCAGGTTCTGGCTTAATTTGATGTAGGACCTTTAAGTTTGTCTTCCTTTCAGTCCAGGGTATTTGCATTTGAACCACGTTTCAAGAATGCAATAGTGTTGATGATCTTGGCTTCAGTCTCCAGTGAGATGGCTTTACATTTCATGTTCTTTTTTAAATTATTTTCTTGCTGTCTTTCTGAGTGTCAGTTTTCTGATCTCTTGGCTGCAGTCTCTCATCCTAATCCAGCTTTCCTGATGATCTTTATGATATGTTCTACATTCTGATTGACCAGATAAGATAAAATGCACCCTTGTCTCACACCATTGCCTATAGGAAACCTTTCTGCTTCCCTACATTGTGTCCTAAGTGTAGTTTTATGGCCACAATATGAATTACAAAACAGTTCAATCAAGCAATGAAACACTCTCATTTCTTTCAGAACCCTCTATAGCTTTTTTTAATCCACACAGTAAAAAGCTTTGCTGTAATCTATAAAGCATAGCTGATCAGAAATCCTGTTATGTGCTCCAGTTACCAGTTTCTATTTGCAACATGATCTACGGTGGATCTTCCTTTTCAGAATCCTCCTTGAATGTCTTGCTTCATATAGGGTAAAATTCTTTGTTGCAACACCTTGAAATTTGTTTTGCTTTCATGGGAAATTAGTGCAATGATCCTATAGTTGCTATATTCCTTATCTCCTTGCTTGGGGATTGGAATGTAAATTGAATGTTTCCATTCCTGGGGCCACTGCTTTGTTTTCCTTATTTGTTGGCATATTCTTAGGATTTAGAGTGATTCAGTTTCTGCAGCTTGGAATAATTCTTTTGGTACCCTATCCAGGTACTCTATTCCTTCCAAGGGCTTTCAGAGCAGTTTTCACTTCATTTTCTAATATTGCAGGTTTAATCAATTCTCCTAGGATTCCTATTTGAAAGAGTTGGTCATTCATTTATTATTTATCTCTTTGATATAGTTCCTCTTTAAATTATTTCCACTTTTTCCTTACCTTAACCTGGTGAGGTAGTATGTTCCCTTCTTTTCTTTCAGCATTCCTAATCTAGGTTTGAATATTCTTTTTATTTATTCAGTCTTCTGGAAGAGGACTTTTCTTTATTTCTCTTCTGTTTCTTTGCACTGATCTTGACCCTATTTCTGTAACTTTTAGCATGTTGTCTGTGCTTAGCAATTGTGAGTGTTTCTTCCGTCATCCATCTAGACTTCCCACCCCCTTTTACAAGGATTATATTTTTTCATTCTTTCTTAACAACTCTAGTTTGAGTCCAGAGTTCTTGTGGTCCATGGTCAATTGAGTGCAGAGATGCAAACCTGTTCTTTATATTGACTTTCCTCGAGAATGTTCTTTAAGTTGTATTTTGACGCTGTGCTTCTGTTAGTGATCTTTTTCTGCTTTACTCTTATTTTTGCTATTAAGAGTTCATGGCCACTACCACAATCTGCTCCTGGTCCTGTTTTGCCAGACAGAATACAGTGTCTTGCTGTATTCACTGTATCTTTTGCTTCCAATTACATAGTTTATTTGATTTCTGTATTGACCATATGGTGGAATCCATGTGTACAGTATTCTGATTGGCTGCCTTAAGTATGTAGTTGCAATAAACAGATAGTGGACTTAACAGAATTCTATGGGACATTGCTCTCTTTCACTTCTGACCCCTAGGCCAAATTTTCCCACATTTTCTTTTGCTGTTTCCTATTTTTGTGTTCAAGTCACCCATGATTTTCAGCATGTCTGGTTGGGAGTGTAATCAATTTCCACTTGGAAGCATGCATACATTTTTTCAATTTCTTAAGCATCTGTCGTTGGAGCATAGACTTGAATGATGGTTATGTTGATAGGTTTTCTAAGAATTCTGGTTGATATGATTCCATTAGACTTTGTGTAATATCCCCTTATTGCCTGTGCTATATCTTACCACATTATAAGAGCCATTCCATTTCTTCTGAGTTTGTCATTTCCAGAGTAAAATTGTATTTATCTGATTCAATGTCCCATTACAGTCCACTTAGTTTATTTATTTAAAACTTACCAAAATCTTGGGATGGTTTAACAGTAAAACGGAAAATAAAGTAAAACACAGCATCTTAATCAGTTTACTCACACAAAGTACTCCACCATTTAACTATTCAATTTCTTGCTTTTCAGTTTCTAATTTGCCTTGATTTGTATTCTCACATTCCTTGTTCCAATTGTATAAGTTGTGCAGCATCGGAATGTTCTTTTACTTCTTCACCTCTCAGCCTCTAGACTTTCTTTTCACATTGATCTAGTTGCACTATTAGTGACAGTCCTGTTTGCACTTGTTCTGTGCTCATTCCCAGTAGCTGGTTGAGTGTCTTCTGACCTGGGAGTCTCATCTTCTGGCACTATCATTTGTTTCATTTGGATTGTTTCATCACAAGGTTTTCAAGGTAAGAAGTTCATTGCTTTCTTCTGCACAGTACTAACCAGAGCTAGCTTAAGAACCATTGTCATTCTCTGTGAAAGAACCCCTGCCACTGTCATCCTCAACTATTGCTGTTGCTCAGTAGCTGCTTCAGTTTCTCTGCTCCCCTCACAATTAGAGATATACTTTATCTTCTGCTGATATGACATTATTCCTGAATGGATGCATCTTATTCTAGTGGATGCATCTTATTCTAGTGTCTCAGCTTTGACCATTCCAACTTGGATGACTCTACTAGGAGTCCATCTTCATGAGATAATATGACTTCCTAGCAGCCTTGTTCCTGTTCTTTCTGACATTCTCAACCCCCCCCCAACCTCACATTAAGATGTGCATCCAATAGAAGTATTGCATAATCAGAAATATTTTTTTGGTTTGGTTTACTAAAGCTAAGTTTAACTACAGAGAGTCCCTAATGTAAGGATGTCCATGTTACGAACAACCCATACTTAAGAAGAAACTGCTATAAAACCTATACATTTAAGAAAATTACCATGGATCATCATCACCACCATAGAGAGAGAGGAAACGAAAGGGGAGAGGAGGCCTCTGAAGCATTTCTTTCTGCCCTGCCTATCAGGAGAGGGAGATCTTTCTGGCATTCTTTAAATTCCTTTTTTTAATTAACTTTTATTTTTCCAACATATACAATTACATAGAAAAGAAATACAGAACAAAGGAACAACTAACATAAACAAGACAAAGTGAACAAAATAAACAAAGTTGCCAAGGGAATTACAAACACCACATCCCATATATTGCAGCCCCCAGAACCTACTCTCTTCATATCTTCCCACACTCTATGAGCGTTTGTGAAAAACAAAAAATAATCATTATTTTATACATCAACAGATTTTCTAAACAGATCAAATTCTAATGCTTTCTCTGGCATTTTCTTGCTGAGGAGGCAATGGCAAGTTTGTGTGTGAGTGGGGGGATGGCGGTGGGTAGAGATATTCATGGTTTTTCCATTTTCACAAGGGTCCTGAATCCCTGACCACTTTGAATGTGGAGGACCAACTGTATGTGATCTGACTTACATACAAATTCAACCTAAAAACAAAATTCTGTTTTCTCAAGAGCTGAGCTAGTTTGTAACCTAGATATTGCCTGCATTGTATTTAAAACTGCTGTTTGGTTTTTTAGAAGTTGTATTCTATTAATGTGTTCCATATGAGTCCCATCTGTAGCTGATATAAATGACAACTGGGGTGGGTGACTAGAACATTTAAATTTCACAGTTAAGCTTATCCTTTCAGAGAGATGACAAAAATAGCATTTTAGTTAACAACATCAGAAAAATTCTGTAATATTATGCAATCAAATACCCCCAATGAAAGTAATCTTGAAATTAAAGTATTATATGTATTCCAGCTCTGACACAAGTTGTGACATGAACTTTAGCAACCTGTTAATTTTGTGGATATTAAAATGAAGCTAAGTACAAGAGTCTTAATAAATCAACAATCACATACTTCTTAAAAATATGGCTGGTATATTACTAAAAAGACATTAATAGCTAGATCTAAAAATTTTTGGTCTGGTAGCTGTTTGCTAATAGATTAACAACATTTAAGAGAATTTCCATCAGCAAGCTGTTAAATGAAATTGTGGTGCCTTGCCATGAGAGCACAATTTCTAGTTCAAATTGATCTGATAAAGTTTAGAGTTTCCTATGTTTCACAGTAATTTGGGACAGATTCTCGCAAGAAATGGGAAATCCCAAGGTGATGACAATGCTGATGAAGCTGCTGGATGGTGCTCATGGCAGGGAGTGGGTAGGGAAACATTCCAAAACCAAAGGAGCAAAAATGAAGCATGTACTTTGGGTACTGAATTCTGACTTACACTGTGGGAGTGGGGGCAGGGGAGGATAGAATTCAGTGGTTGGAACCCAGAACAGAAGAACTGCACAGAACAACACATTGTTGTCATTTCCTCTTTTCCAAAGAAATCTACTTCCTTCCTTGCAACAGTTGCCCTTGGCAATCCAATCTTTCTTTCATAATACGTCTCTGAAAATGGGTGAGAGGGAAGCCATTTGCAAGCCTGACTGGTAATGTAGAAATATATGGAAACACAAAAGGGAGGAAAGCACATAATAAAATCCAAAAGGCAAAAAGACACTTGAAAGGATGGATTTAATTTAAATCAAGTTGATTTAGATCATACTCCATAGGACTACATTTAAATCATGGTTTTGCATGCATGCCTGCCCTACCTGTAAGTAGAGGAACTCCATTAAAATATTCCCAAACTGGATCTCTTTTACGCCTGCTGCCATTTCAGGTTTACTCCTCCAGAGAAAGAATAATATGATAAACCTCAAACTTTACACAAAAAGATTCGAAGACTTGTGGAGTATTTTGCTAAAAAGGTTCCATTTTAATTTTTTCTGCTTGCCCCTTCCTCATCACTCATAGTGTCTTGTGCAGATCTGTTCCACTCCCAACAATCATCTTCTATGCACTGAATTTTTTGAAACTTGGCACTTAAGAGTAAAGGTTGATTCTGTGTAGACAGATTTGCAAAGGAACAACGGGATTAAGGCCTTTATCTCAACTCTGTATATTTTATAACATTTTTGCTGTGAAGAAGAGGCATGTGATCTCTGCAGATACAAGTTCACAGTTTTGATAACTATAAAACCAAGCATCTGTGATAATAACTTCTAGATAGAAAAATTGCCTAATCTTACAGAAACCTCTGGAAGAGCACAGTGAATGGATTAATGGTATTCATTTACCAAAACATTAAAACATTGCATGAATATACAGCATCATGCTACATAATTAAAAACTAATCCTTCTTTCATGATGAATAATCTTTGGACTGTAATGTATCTTAAATAGAATACCATCTTTAGATAGATTTTTCCTCAAAAAGTATATTATTTTAAAAAAGCCAATGTTAATAAAAAGTCAAATTTAATTTTAAAAAAATATGATTTATTTTTAATTGATTTTTATCCACCCTGCTTGAAATTGTTCCTAGCCTCCTCTTATCCATTCAGTCAATCAAGTTTAGCAATTAAAATTTAAAAATATTCCTGTAGTTAGAATAACTGACAGGAACTTTTAGATTGGGAGTTACTTTAAAGGCATATACTCCAAGGGTGAGGGTGGTAGCCAGGACTATAAAGATTAATTAAAATGAGGAGAACAGTGCTAGGATAGAGAAGCAAGAGAGTATTTGAAAGAAGGAGGTCTGCTCTACAGAGCTCTGCTCTACCTCTACAGAGAGGGAAGCTAAAACAATACTGAGCAGCATGAGAGAAATTGAAAAGGGCCTGAGTCTGTCCACCTGTAAGAGTGCATCATTCCCAGCAATACAATGGATGGCTAAAGAAGGGAACTTTGCTGATGCCTTTCAGAACAAGAGAACAGATACTGTCAAAAATCTATTTTGGGTTCCTTTTGGGGGCTGAGAGAGAGAAGGGGTATTAATATTTAGCTGCTGCAATACCGTTTCCCTCCTTGGACACCCTTACTAATTAAGATCAAACATTTTCTCATCTGTTGATGAGATGTGGCCTGTTGATGAATGCTTTTGTTGAAGGGGACACAAATCAGTATTTTCAGAGGATCCAGTCATGTTTCAGTTCTTTGTGATGATCCTTCTCTTCCTCCTTCCTACTATTTATTTCAATTCTATACTGCCCCATAGCCAGAGATCTCTGACTGGTTTACGACAATGCATCAATGCAGAACAATAAGATAGATCTATCATAAAACCCAAGCCATGTTAATATAATTTATAATAGCTAAATATGCATTAAAACTGATCCTACAAACAAAAAATAAAAATCAAGTGGGACAGGCAATCCCTTCAAGACCCTGGGTAGCTGAGTAAATCTTTAAAGACCGCAACATAAAGGGCTGTCTTAAACTGGTGTGTAAAAGATAACAAATTCAGAGTAAGGCAGGTCACAGTTTTTCCATAGTTGGGGGTGGGGGGGGGCACCACAGAGAAAACCTTCTCCTAGAGGTTGAGCATAGTGTCCAAATAGTTTGTAGTTGGGAGAGACACTCCAACAGGTACTCCCAAGCCACGGAAGGCTTTCTAGGTTAAAAACAGCACCTTGAATTGGACCTGAAAGCATACAGGTAGCCAATGCAATCAAGCCAGTGCTAGATTTACACATTCAGACCTATGGGTCCCAGTTACTAATTTGCTGCATTATGCAGGAGTTACAGCTTCTGAACATCTTCAAGCAGCCCCATGTAAATTGTATTGCAGTAATTTAGTTTAAAGACTACCAGAGTGTAGATTACTGAAGCCAGGCTTTTCCTGTCCAGATAGGGGCATAACCTAACATTTGAAGCTGGTAGAAGGCACTCAAGAGTCACTGAGGCCACCTAAGCTTCAAATGACAGAGATTTCTCCAGGAGAACTTCCAAGCTATGGAGCTGCTCATTCAGGGGGAATGGAATCCCATCTAGAACATGGTAAGCACCAAAGGAACCATCCACCACCATCACCTCAGTCTTGTCAAGATTGAGCTTCAGTTTGTTAGTCCACATTCAGTCCAGTGTTGCAGCCAGGCATTGGTATAGCGTGTATACAGCCTCACCTGCCTGAAGAGTAAGTGATTGATTGTAATCGAATGTGTAAGAATCAGGTTTCTGTTTTTGAAGTTGGGGAGGAGACAAACATTTCTGTGTAATTTTCCTCTAATTTCATAGTTTAAAACTTTGACATTCTTTTCATTAAGTAACTTGTCACTGTCAGAGTACTTTCTTCAGCACCGACTTGTTTAAGCTCATTAAAATAAATTGCTTTAAGCATGTCTACCTGCACTGGACTGTGTACTCTAAAGCAAGTTCTTTATCTTTCTAAGAAATACATCCATCACTGCAATAGCTTTTGTTCTAGAAATGCAGGATTCATTTTCATACTTTGCTATTCAAAAGTGAAAATAAAAGGAAATATTTGATTTTCTTATATTTGTGTATTACACCAATTCATCTTTCCTCCATGGAACATCAGATGATGTTAAATTCTTGCCTTCCTATTTTTTTTCTCACAACAATCCTGTGAGGTAGGTTAAATTAAATCACACAATATTAGCAGTGAAACCAACAACAAAGTTAGACTTATGTGAGGTTAGAATTGAGATGTACGTTGTTGTGGAAGTAATGGTAATGTTGTATGTATTAGAGAAGAGAAATGGGAAAATCAGTACTTTTGTGTTAAAAGTCTACTATGTTACATTTCTAATCAAGTGTACAATCATACCTCTGTCCTGGCAACCTATAGCTCTTGGAGTCCTTTTCTGCCTTGGGAACAAACCAGTTAGTCTACTCTAAGATTTAAAGTAAAGTGTGTATAACATTTTTTAAAAAATAACATGAATTTACCAAGGGAAAACATAGATTCAGGGTAATAATTTCTCTGATTATCTTCCATAACTAGGCCTGATAGAGTCCTTCTCTGTTCTTCAAAGGTCTAAGTTTCATCCTATCTGTCTCCTTTTTCAATGTTGAACTGTGCCTGCTGAATGAGATGGCACGTAAACTTGGAGTGAGTTGCCACTCCAAGTTTTTAAACCTGGCTTTAGTTTTTCTGCCCCTCTTGGCTGTGGTTTGAGATTGGATGTACTACATTGATTGAAGCCTTGTCATTGAGGGTCATAGGCATGGCTTCTTTTTGTGACAGCTTATGGCCAGTAATCTCATAATTTTGGTAGATAAGGACCAGTCTTGTTTTGCAGTCTCACTTTGCAGAGTATGAGATGAATTTCATATTACAAATGCAGGACACAGTCACTTTGCCTCAAAATAATTGCTAGGTTAATAACAAAATACCATTTTTATTTTTACAATTTAATTGTGAATACACAGTTAAACCTGGCTAAACTTTGGTTCATTCCCATTCTTTTCTTTGCAGATAATCTTGACGGTGCATTTATTTATATCTTTTTCTTGAAATCAGATTATAAACTTATATTTCTAAGTGACTCAATATCATATACATGAATCACTTATTTATATAAATAGCAAACAGTTTGTTTCCTAATAGGAGGCAGAGGGTTCCTGGATGTGTTAGAAATGAGTTAATGCTAGATTTCCTAGTATTGACTGATAATGACAAGGCGATTAAAAGTCCATAAATGCTTGAATAGGGTAATAGGAGCTGTACATTTTTGCACTCAACAGTAGCTTACTTCCTTTCCACTCTTCAAAAATATCATAGCAACAGTTGGAAATGTTGACTGATAGATAGCACCATGAATATATCTTTCCCCTACATGGGAGACTTGAATAAAATATTTTTTTCTGTGTGCAGCTATTGATTTTTTCATTTCATTATAAATTAAGTCAGTTTGTCAAGCTGCCTAGGCATTTAGTAGTCAGATGTGTTTGAGGAACAGCTGATACATTTAGCATTGTGCGTACCTTTCTATTGCCTGACTTAGTAGGTATTCACCATGTCTGAAGTGGACTGGGCTAGTATTGCATAAGGATTGGTGGATCATGCCAGTGGTCTGTCCAGTCAAGTGGCATTCCAGCTGATCATTAGCCATGGTTATAGATTAGTCTCAGAACCTGCATATGGACTGCAGCTATCAAATGAAAACTGAATGTTTCATTAATGAAAGTGTATAGTCTTGGTAAATAAAGCCAAATTGCCTTAAAACATTTAAGTTCTATTCTTAGCGATCACCATGCCTGTTAGCCATTGATTTGCCTTCCACAATTAAAAAACGAGGATTACTCATCATTGTGCAGTGTTCTTGGCAATGAAATCCATATGTAGTGAAAGTGGTGAAGGATCTGTAAGCAGCTGTGTGACTTCCATGTTGCTCTTAGTTCCCTAAACCACAGTTGTCCTGTTATTTATGCATTCATTATTGATGGGCACATGTTCTTAATTTTTTCTCTATCATTCCTTGTGTATTTATAATTATAACCCATGATGACCAGATGAAAATAGCTGTATAGCTTGTAGAGTGCTCTAACTAGAACTGTATATCTCCCTTAATTTAGTTGTTCAGCAGCTTGAAGTGCTTGGAAAGGCAGGCACAATCTTCACTTCTAGCCTTTCAAGTCTGTTGGCTGCATGAAATAATTTCTAGGTTCATGATCCTTCTTGATCACAGTTCTTGGATAACAACTTTTCTGTTAAAAAGAAAGTCAGAGCCTCCTTGCTGGTAAGATGACAGGCATTCAGAATTTCAGTCTGGTTTATTAAATGTCAGAAACAGAGATATTGGGAACTCAACTTCTAGTGTGCATCAGTATTACATTATATTAATTGCTCCAGTAAGCTGCATCATATAAACATTTAATAAGGGATGAGACCATAGTACAGCACATTGTGCTTCATGTAGATGATTTTAAGTTCAATCCCTATACCTCCAGTTAAAAGGATTGGGTGACAGGTGATGGGGCAGACTTTAGCGGAAGTTCAAATGCTAATTATTGGACTTAATTGATAAATAGTTGGACCTGGTACAAGGCAGCTGCCTGTGTTTTAAATTCTGTACTTACCACTTTATTTTTCCTTCTAAAATAGAGCCAAAGGTGGGATCACTGAAGGTATGCAAATATTTTGGCATCAAAATATTGCATTTTGATATAATTAAACTATAAGTAATGGGAAGAGTGCATGCACTTTGGTGCTTATTAAAATATTTATTTATTAGGTATATAGCCTGCCTTTTTCTTTTTCTTTTTTCTTTTTAAAGAATGCAAGGCAGCTTCATCATTTTCATCCTCCTGATCCAATCTTATCCACTCAACAACAATCCTGTGAGGTAGATTCAGCTGAGAGTCTCTGACTTGCCCAAAGTCACCCAGTTGGCTTCATGGCTGGAGTCTAAAACCCAGATTGCCTGTGCTTTTAACCACTACACCACACTGGATCTTGATGTTTGTTTGGTTCTTCTTATTCAAACAATATAGACTTGTTCTTACAAAAATGCTTATTCTGAAGTATTGTTTTATAGAGTTTAGAGGGACAGATGTCAGTGGGCCAGTGCCGGTGGAAAGGGGAGGAGGGAACAAGCAGCAAGAAAGTTTTTAAGGTTCAGAGGTATATGCCCTTCCCCTGTATATCAGAACCATTGCCTGTGTGCTCTTGCATACAAATCTGCAACAATGATGGCTTTTAAAGTGAAAGTTACATTTCTGTATATGCTGTACTAGTTGTCAAATTCTGTATTTTTCTGTGTATGTCACCATGCTACATTACCAACCTGTATCAAAATACAGCTGAGACATTTAGTATTTATATTTGGTCAAGCTGTATCTGTTTGTGTGTGAAGAGAACTGGTTTTCAGCCAAAACTATTATCTTATGCAAACAGGAAAGACTGTTTTAATTAGAAGCTTAATCTGGCATGGAACTGGATTAGCTCCCAGAAGCTCTTACGAGCATCCACTCACTGGTACCTGTGCACATGTATTTCATCCACATATGGACAGTATTGCTCCAAGTTCTTTCCCTTTTTGGGTATTGTTCATTTGTAAAATAAAGAATATTTGATCCTGTGAAACTTTATAGCTTGTCAGTATTAGATGCATTAATGTATTTTTGAGAACACTTTCCTTCGCATTAATTTATTCTTTGATCACATTCATCTACTATTATGGGTGTAATGGTATTTCTGTTAAGTAAATATAATATTGGCTGTATTTCTGGCTGAGCTGAGACAATTGGACAGTTTCATGGCAAAAAGTCACTGCAGTAACTTTGTGAATAGGAGGCTGGGAGGCAGGAATAGTGGAAGAGGAAGGTAAAAGTGACATGAGATAGTGGGATTGACTTGCTGTTTACTGTCATATTTGAACAATCTTCATATTGCTTCAAGTCTACAGAATTTTTAATATAATGGCGTTATGAGACTTCAGGGAAAATGCTATTTAGTAAGGTGAGGAAAGAAATGTCTTTGGCAGTTGTGGATCAATAAGCAACAGTTGTTTACATTGCTGGTAAAGAAAAAAGTTTAATGCAGAAATCATAAGATCTTTTCCTTTATTTCTGGATGCAGGAAATAGGACAATGCCTATGGATAACTTTAGATACAATACTACTAAGAGGAAAGTCCCCACAATTTTTTCCTGAGTTAAGGTAATACAACAGCTGGATTCTAATTAAGCAGTTGGCCTTATGGTGAGTAGTACTTCCTACCAGCCAAGTTTCAGCTGCATAACGAATCCTATGTACATGACTGGTTAACTCAGTTCTTCAGATTTAAAGATCTAATGTCTCAAAAGTAGGAGTAGGCAAGTTCACCAAATTTTGAACTGTAACTTCAGTCAGCCTCGGCCAATGTGAGCAGTGGTCAAGGATTTGGGGAGGTAAAGGCCAAAACATCTGGAGGGCATCAGGTTGGGTCATACTGTTCTTAAGCTCTGCTTGCACTTTCAGCATAGGCTATCAATGGAAACAGTCAATGTGGTGCTCAAGGGAACATCGAGTCACTGTATTCATGCAGTGTGAGTACAGTTATCAGGAAGTATTCATCAGGTGCTGAAGTTTAGAGTAGCATCGGAGGCAGTCATTTATTGGCCATGCTTAGTAATTTTATGGACCCTTCCCAAGGGCTATCATCATTTGTGCTATGAGGCATAGACAGCAAAGTACTTCTTTTTGTGCTCATTAGCACACACACTCATGTGGGCAAAACCACTCAAAACAACTTTTGCTGGAAAACACTATTTTGTCTTGAATCTGGAATCGTCATAGAAAAATAAGTGCACAAATGAGGGTGCAGTACACTAGTAGTTACAGCAGATTTAACATTAATATTATCACTTCATATTTGAAGTTGAGCAGTTTAATACTTCTCTCTGGGTTCAATCCAGTGATGTAATTCCACAAGCAATTGAACTGTCCACTCATGGAAGGTGCCTCGACCAGATTTCTGAAGAATCTTCTTCATCCACAGTCTCTTCTGTGATAGCTCACCGTATTCAGAAGGAACCCTGTCTATCAGGAAAGGCTTGAGGGCTGCTCTAACATTTGTCAGAGTAAGTTCGGTGTTAGGGTAAGCTTGCACAATGTTGGATACAACTCTAGTACCACATCTGTCATTGCATACAATATATTTCTAAGAGCTGAAGAGCTGTACAAAACTAATTTCTTGAATGGATTATCTTATGTTAATGAAATACTAGCAGGTTTTCAGCATCACTAGTTCTAATTTTCAGGCAGCTGCTGCATTAGATTGTATTTAATGATATCAAAGCCCAGCTGGAGTTGTGTTAGCTGACTTTGCTTACCAGTAGCACAGAGCACCAGGTGCATTTGTTGGAGTGTGAAAATAATTCTGTGTATAGGCGATCAGCATTTCTATTTTCATTCTTTTCTAAAGATGTTTTTACTGTCTATTGAATAAAATAAACACATTGGACACTGTTAGTAAATAGTAACTCTTCTTTGTGGTCTCTGTGCATTACACATATGGACTCTGCACCCACATGGGGCCTGTTCTCCAGAAGGTTTTCCTAACTAAGCTCATTTTGGCAGGAGCCCCCCCCCCCCAACCAGGATATAAGGGCAGGGCTCCCACCATTTTCTCAGTTCGTTTTTGACCACTGTTCTGGGTGCCTCAGGTATTCTGTTCTAGGATTTCTTTCACTTTACCTCAGCCCTTCATAATTTCTATTTCAACCTAAATCTTCTTGCTCCTGATGCCAGGTGCTTACTCAGCAGACATGCAAGAACCAAGCGGGATGCCTGAAGTCTGAAATGTTGAACTGTGCCTTAATGGCTATGCAGTTGGTCACCCTGACTGCTCCTGAGCACCCTAGTTCTTCTAAGGTGGCACACTCTTCTTGCACCCCATTGGCAGCTGCTAGGGCTCCACCAACCTCTCTGTTCCTCCTACCTGGAACCACATACATTGATTCTGTTGCTGAGACCAACCATAAGACCATCATATAGGATATTCTCTCTGGCACTTTCCAGCCACCTTCCATTGGAAAGGCCAAGATCTCCCCCACCGACTTGGAACAGAGGATCCTACTGGGCATGACCAGAGCCAGCAGAACCATTTAACCAACAGTTCCAAAGTGCTTTACTTGAACCAGGTTTTGCGAATCCTCATTATTACTAATGGTCCCTCTGCCGCTTGGTGGACACATGGGTACCTCCACCTGCGCTAATGGTTCTGACTTTTCCAATAATTCCACCCCAAGCAACAGCTACAACATTGGTACCTCAGGCTCCTGTGTACCAGGCTCGAGCCCAAACTGAGACCTAACCTCTAGTCTGAACCCAGTCTGCTTCGCTTTGTAGATCCCCTTGCCATTGGAATGCTCCTTCTCATCAGATCCAGATGATTATGCATATGACTGATAATTTGCTGGCCTATGATGACCCAGCCATATCTCCAAAGGTCATCATTTTGGCACAAGATTCAGTATCCCCTTCCTAAGACCTGGGAAGGTTGCCTGAACAGGACCTCTAAATGGCAACATCACTTGGACTGGAAACCAGCAACTCACTGAAAAGGCCAAGGTGACAGTGTGGAAAAAGGGATTTGCAACATCTCAGCCACCGAGACCAAGTAAGTGGCTGTAGGGTCCATCTTCCTCCCAGAGCTAGCCCCAGTCCCACCCAGCCTATCAGCAGCAGCCACCACAATCACACCACTTCTCAGTTCCAACAAGCCACCAAGAAACAGTTGGATACTAAGAAAAGACGTGGTTGACAACATGAACCAGTTCTATTCCATCAGCACAGATTCCTTCCTGAATGGGAAGGCATAACATCGAATTGGTGGGTTCTTTCCATTGTGGAGCACAGATACTGCATAGCGTTCAACACCCCTCCACCTCTCTGAACCTTTTGCTCCACAGCCCCCTCCCCAGAGATAGCAGAGGAGGTTACCACATTACTTGATGCATTTCTGTTACCAATCTGCATTATGGTTTCTATCATTGTACTTCACTGTTGCTAAGAAGCATGTGGGCTTCTGTTCCGTTTTGGACCTGTGACATGTTAATTTTTTAATTTCACATAAGAAGTTCTGCATGGTCTCACTGCAAAACCTGCTATCGCTCCTGCTTCAAAGGGACTGATCCACTTCAGTTGATCTAAAAGAAGCTTATTTTCTTATATCAATTCACCAAGAGTATTGTCATTTTCTCCAGTTCCAGATTGGGGCTAAAGCCTTTGAATTCTCTATCCTCCCATTAGGCTTTTCCATGGCTTCTTGGGTCTTTACCAAGTGCATGGTGGTAGTGTGTGCCTACCTCTGACTACAAGGAATCCAGGCTTCCTGCCTGGATGACTGGCTGCTCCATCCTGGGAGGATCTACAGCACTCCAACAATACCACATGTGAGTTTTTAGAGAGACCAGTCTTATGCATTTATACTAAGAAATCTATACTTTCCCCCTTCCAGTCGGTGCTCTCCATTGAAGCAATTCTGGACTCCATAACAGCACAGACTTACCTTCCCATAGATAGAGCTGCAGTTTCCACAGACAGCTGCAGTTTCCAGCTTGAGCCCTGCACTACAGTATGAAGTACTGCATCTTGGTCATTCTAGTGCCTACCAACACAGTGAATTGCTTCTCAAGACTACAGATGTGACCACTCCAGTCCTGGTTCATCTGTGCTTTCCAACCTCACTGGACTTGCTTTTCTCCCCATGGAACTGGACCTTACACTTATAATGGATGTGTCACTGCCTCAGGCATGGATTGTGGACCCTTTGGGATCACTTGAATCTTATCAATTACCTTGAGTTCTTCGTGGTCTAGAAGGTCTTCTTTACATTTCAAACCCTCCTGAGAGGCAAACATGTTCAGATAAGCCTCAGACAACACCGCTGTGGAGTCCTAGCTGAACAAGCAAGGCGGCACAAGGTCTACATCCCTCTGCCACTTGACCCTGTTCATTGGTGTTTGGGATGCAACATCACTGTGATGGCATTTGATCTACTAGGGACTAACCAAGAATTTTGTGGCAGACAAGTTGCACAGAAAATCCAGAGTGACCCATGAATGGAAACTCCATCTGAAGACATGAGCAGAGCTGGCTGGAGCCAGGGGTAATACTAGATGGCTCAGGAGGCCCCTTCTTACTCACTCTATGTTTCTGTGAGACCTATTGAGGTTCTACCAACTCTGGGAGAGCCCTTCCATGGACCTATTTGCAACACCAGTCATTGTGGTATATGAGAACTGCTCCCATGCCAAAATCAGCCTGGGCTCATTGGGAGATGCTTTCCCCCCTTTGATGGGAAGGGACATTATACTGTCTGTTTCCACCGTTCCTATTGATCAGGTTATTGATCAAAGACTCGAAGGGAAAAAACGTCCTGCATTCTGGTGATTCTGTGGTGGCCTCAACAGGTCTGGTTCAGCTACCTGCTTCATCTGTCAAATCACATTTTTTGGGCCTCTCACTGAGACCAGCCATAATCTCATGGGACCGGGAGATGATCTTGCATCCAGACCATTCGGTAAACCACATGGAAAATCAGCTGTTAACCCTGACAAACCCACTCCATCCCAAAATCCATTTGGTCCTGGATGCTGTGGCTAAGCCCTGCATATACTTGACATATGAGGAGCGCTGGTGTTCTGTCAGTCACAAGCCAAGTCTTTTTGTTGTTCACAAAGACTTTTCATATCATATGCCAAGAAACCAACCAAAAGCACACTTTACAAGGGCAATTGCAGCATTTGTGGAACTGCATCCAAGTATCCTGATAAAAGAAATCTGTAGAGTGGTTACATTTTCCACTGTGTTGACCTTCATACAACACTACAGCCAGACAAGACTGTGCCTTCAGCTGAGTGATCTTTTTGGTGGTTCTCTGCTGATGACACCTACCCTCCTCTGTTCTCAAGGTAAGCTTGCCAGTCACTCATGTGTGTGATGCACTGAGACCACAAAGAAGAAATTAAGGCTGCTTACCTATAACTGACGTTTTTCAAGTGCCCATCTGTGCATTCACACAACCCACCCACCAACCCCACATGAAGTGTCGACAGCATACCTGATCTTTTGTTACCCTGTTTCATTGCCTTTTTTGTTTATGGATCCAAACCGGATGGTTATGGTTTGGTCCACAACTGCCTCCTTCTTTTATTTCTTCTTGGTTTCAAGGCCCAGGCACTGGTCTACTTGAACTGAGAAAATCACGGGAGCCTCACCCTTAGATACCCAGGAAAGATATGTGGCTCCCACCAAAACAAGCTTAGCTAGGAAAATCTTCTGTACATCAGGCCCCATGCAGGCGCAGGGTCCATATGTGTGAATGCACAGATGACCACTTGAAGAATGTTACAGGTAAGCAAACTTGTTCAGTCTGTTATTTATAGTAACATGACTACAATGGTAAATAATGAGTAGCATGCTAGAATTAAATGTCATTGTCAGTTGTTAATTAGTTTCTTCATGTGGGCCATGTTTCAAAAATCTTCTTGTTTGAAGAAAAACCAAAAAAGAAAATGAAACCAAATCTATGAGTGTAGCTATCAAATGTCAAAGGAATGGCTGTCCTTCAGTATATTTGTATAAGTTACATGACTTTCAACCTAGGATGTTACGTATACTCGTAGACCTGAAAATAGGTAAAATTCCATCTGTATTATTTACCCAACACTATTCTGATCTGCAAATTATCTTTTTTATAATTCTTTAAAATGTTTTTTGAAAGGATCGAGCAGCATGCTATGTCAGTGGTTCAATAGTTTTGGTAAGCAAATCACTATTTTACTTAAGCTTTGTCGCATGGTAACACTATTAAAGATGTAGCAGTAAAATTTGGAGACTGAAATGAGCACTTCATTCATTCTATTGATTGACCTACCCACAAATTAATACATATGATGCATTACCCAACTTAATAGAATCACTTCTAATTCATGCAGAAGGAGGAACACACTTACCTTTAATATGCTGTTCGATAGACAGAGCCATACTTTTATGAAAACTTATAGTACTCTTGGTTTATCTTTTAATTTGAATGTTAAGCATGTATATATCCATACCTCTATGATGTGTTGTGATAAACATCTCCTGTGGGTGAGCCATGCCAGTTCTTAGCTGAAAGTTCTTGGTTACTATTATCTGACAGATGCTTCCAGTATGTCTCCATATCATAGGAATGTAAACTGCTAGGGAGAAGTGGGATCAATTAAGAATAGCATTGGAGGCCAGATGAGTGAATTCTGCTATCATTCTTGTACTGTGGCTTTTTTGTTCCCAAGTCCCAAATAATGTGACTCATTATTTTATGACTCATAAATAAATGGCACTCATAATACATGCATAAATAATAATTGAAAAGCCTGGCTGTCTATTTAAAAACTATTACTTTTGACAGCTTTAGGGGGCACTTGGGCTGACTGAAAGTCAAAATGATTGATGCCAGGAAGCATCAGCATGGATGTATCAGTGTTATCTCTCATTACATTAGTAATGCTGTCACATTAGGAACATTTCCTTGAGTTGACTATTGGCATAATTTTGATCATTAATTACCTTGAGCAGCTCAGTAACCACCAACTTAACAATTAGATGTTTCTGGCTAATGCATGTAAAGTATTCTAGTATATTCTGGGTTATTTTAAATTAATTCCACTGAGTGGAAGTAGTGAGCAAAATATTACTCACTTAGGATTGCATCCAGTAATGTTGTTCTGGCCATACAACGTACCTATCACTTAAGGAAAACCTGTTTCCATCCTTGTACAAGTCCAGAATATTTATTCTACTTGTCGAGCCCCTGTACAAACCATTGTAGAACTGCCTTACGACTTAAGTTTCAGGTACTACTTGCTATACTGCTAGTGTTTATACAACCTATAATGAACATGCAGTTTCTAGTGGGACAGTGCCACTCTTGTTCTTTGTCCATGGGCATAATATTGGATGCAATCTTTAGTAAATATGCAATTCAACATTCTGCACTTTTTAGTAAGGCCAAAAAATACTGAAACTGAAATTTCATCATCCCACTTAATGAATTGTGCTCACTTGATATAAGTCTATGTGGACATTAAATTACCTGAATGCTGTGCTGTCAAGGTACTGAACTGTGTGGAAAATAGTGGATCTAAATGCAGAGGATTTCATAGGTGTATGTACACAAGACTTCCCCGCACAGATGCCTGCACTGTATGTGTAGATGTCTGAAAGGGGAGCTGTGTACTGCACATGATGATGAGCATGGGCTCTGCTGTACAGTCCCATTCCCATTCATGTGTCTAATACTTAATATCCTAAATAGGGCTACTGAGAGCCTTGGCTATTGGGTGGTATAAATAAATACCAAAGCAAAACAAAACAAAACACTAGGGTTACTCTAGTGGAGTGGTGGTGAACCTATGGCACGCATGCCACAGCGGGCATGCAGAGCCCTCTTTGTTGGCACAGGAACCAAGTCACCCCAGCATTGCCCCAGCAGCCGAGCATCGGATAACAGCACACATAGGAGCCATGCACATGCTCGGAAAGGAGTGGCGGTGCAAGGTGATGACATCATGAGCTGAGACTCATGAACTGCGATTTGTCCGAGCGTTCACATGGCCGGTTAGTGCACTGCCAAGGAGATACATATTTGCTTGCACTGGCTGTGAGTTGTTTTTCCTAAACTAAAACCTCAGTTTTCAGCTTTTATTGCAGTGTTGGCACTTTGCGATAAATAAGTGGGATTTGGGTTGCAGTTTGGGCACTTAGTCTCTAAAAGGTTCACCATCACTGGGTTAGGGTTAGAAAAACGAAGTGTCCTGGCATGGTTTTGATGGTTGGAATGTGTTTGGAATGGGCAGAAATGTTGAGCAGTGCAGAAAAAGCTACTCAAGGGAGAGTTGGAACTTCCTTTCCAGTTGTGACGTTATCTGGACAGAGAAAGCCTAGATAAAATTATGAACATTTTGCTAACCTATCCATAGATAATTGCAGTATGTGTTATATGTCCTCTGGAAAATTGTCCTGAAAGTTGTTCAGCATGTCCAAAAAGATAGCTTGACTCTGGGGGCCATATCTCTGATCATATGACACTTGTTCTTTAATCAGTGATTGCTTCCAGACCACTTTTGGAGCCAGTTGGTAGTGCTGGCTTTAACTTACAAAGTTCTGAATGGTTTGGATCCTGGAAACATTGCCACATTCTATTTTCATGTAATTGCTGTCCAGACATTTTCAGGGACTCTTTTCTTGGGGCTCCTGTCAGGTGTGTTTTCAGTTGGTGGCTGAGGCTCCCAGGGCAGCTTGATTTATTTTCAGCACTTTTATTTGTTCACCCAGTGTAGCCCCCTATATGCCTTACAACCTTTAAAATAAAGCAGTAGAGCTTAAATGCCAAATAGATTAAAATTTGTTGCACAGCACAAATGAAAGAAAGAAGTTGAAAAGAAAAATGCAAATAAATCACAACTCACAGCAGAAAATTAGGCACTGGTGAGAGTTCTTGAAAATAACCTTGAAACAATTTTTAAAGCTTTTAAAACAGCTTGGCAATTAAAAAGATCACCTAGTGCTAAAAAGACAAAGTAGGTGCCAGTTGAGCATCCCTGGAAAGTGCATTCTGCGCTACAGCTGAAAAAAGGCTTATTACCCATTTATTCAAGTTGTTTGATAGTCATCTGAAACCTTTGCAATCTCTTATCTTTGTGATAACCAAGATATTTGCAGTGTTGATCATTCCAATTAACAATTTATGCTTTTGTGTCAGTGATTTGATTCTTTTATTGGAAAGGGAGTTTGTGAAGACAGATTATTTTCCTTTTTGAGTTTAGAACAACACTGAGGACAAAATTAGGCAGAATACCTCTTTCTTCCTTTGATAGATAACTTTATTGGTGAAATTTGCAATGTTACAAATGTTGAGGAATGTTGATCTCCTCTTAAGGAGTGTTGCCTTACCACTTGGTTTTACCACAGCTTCCTCCTTTCTGTAATTGAGTCATTTTAAAAATTGTATTTCTGAAATTCAGTCAATATAAAATGAGATATGAGATATAAAGCATGAGATATGAAGATTAAGGCAAGCCAGCATATGTACTTGTATAAACAATTTGCTTGCTGTTTATCCACATCTTAATTGGTAACATTTATTTCAGTTATAGAATCATAGAATACTAGAGTTGGAAGGGGCCAGAAGGTCATTGGGTCCAGCCTTTCAACTCCAAGTTAAATCAATCCTTTCAGATGGCTGTCCAGTTGCATCTTGAATGCCTCTAGTGTGGGAGATCCCACAGTCTCCCTAGGTCATTGGTTCCATGTTGTGTTGCTCTAACAGTCAAGAATTTTTTCTTGATAACTAGCAGAAATCTGGCTTTCTGTAACTTGAACCTGTTTTTCTGTGCCCTCTGGGATGATGGAGAAGAGATCCTGGGCTTCCTTTCAATTAATTACTTGTAGAGTGCTCAGTCTACTCTTCTTGAGGCTGAACATGCCCAATTCTCTTAATCTCTCCTCATAGGGCTTTGTTTCCAGTCCCTGGATCATTCTTGCTGCCCTCCTTTGAACTCTTTCCAGCTTGTCTGCATCTTTCTTAAATCATGGTGTTCAGAACTAGATATAGTTCTCCAGATGAGGCCTAACCAGTGCTGAGTAAAGGGGAACAAGTACATCATGTTATTTGGAAGTGACGCTTGCATATGTTATGAACTTGTGGGTGTTAATTCTGTATGGCTCACAGTTTCAGTTACATTCTTATTCTTCAATACTTTCTTCACTGTCTTACATTTTCTTCCCTCCCTTTTTTAGCTGCTGTTAGCTACATATAGCTCTACATATAGCTCTTTCTACTCTAAATTTTGTTTTATCTGGATTTCTGTGTTTGGCACTGGCTAGATATCATGTATGAACTTAATATTATGCTTTTCCTTGTTTTTCCATTTTTCTTGGCTTCATTTTTTTCATGAATTTTTCCCATTCATCCTTGTGCTGGTTAGTTTCCTCCCTTAGAAAACAAGCAAATGACAAAGGAGTAAAAGGATTGTAGTTCCCACAGCCCCAAATTCATTTTTAAAAGTAGTATCTGAAATGACCACAAAGCATCACAAGAGGCAAAATTAACTTGTTACAGGATAATTTTAAGTCTGCTCCCCTTTCAGGAACAGGGCACTAAAAGGGGCAAAATTGTATTTCAAACAAGCAAATGTTGACCCTTTGATACACCAGAGACATTACAAATGCCTTAACAATGCTTTTCTAAATTTAATTTGGCACCAATAGAGGGATGGCAGAGAGCAAAACAGGGCCCCAGACTGCCAAAGTTGAAATTGAAATTTAAATCTGTTTTTGGTTGGTTATATCCTTAGCATCATATAATATAATGTCCTTGTAAGATTCAAAGTCTATTTGTATGCATTGCTGGCATGTATATATGACACACACACACACACACACACACACAGAGGGAAAAAATGTATACACAGTAGTTCGCCATAATCAGAAGTGTCTGGACGCTGATGGTAACCACTTTGAGCACCTCTTGTAATTAATTGCAAATGTCAAACATGACTTTGT
Organism: Varanus komodoensis; assembly: GCF_004798865.1. NCBI lineage: Eukaryota > Metazoa > Chordata > Lepidosauria > Squamata > Varanidae > Varanus > Varanus komodoensis. The sequence goes on from NW_025335641.1 coordinate 5,258,443, forward strand.
TATTGGTATATATTGAGTATTACAATTTTAATACAGTTTTTCCCTTTCTTAAAATGTGTATACATTTTGGCACCCTCTGTATATAAATATACAGTATTCACATATACATGTATATGTGTGAGAGGGTGTGCTCCAGGCTTTTGAAAGCCTTACTGTCTCCCTCCTTTGGTGAGTTTACCTTCTTGTCATCAGCTGCTATTGCTGCTCATTCTCTTTCCATCATTGCTACCATATGCTTGCTTGGCAGGCAGAGACAGTGAACAAGTCAGCAGTGGCATCTTCTGATTCTCGCCACTGTTATCAGGACCAGAATGAGAGGCAGGGAATCAAGCAGTTTTCAAGCAGTGGAAAAGAAGAGCAACTCCAGGGAGATTTTGTCAGTGGGCTGGTATGTGGGTCCTCAACAGGTACTGTTGAGTCCTCAATACACACCCATGTATGTGGGTGTATGATACACATACATGTATGAATGAAACAGCTGGTTTTCTTTCTATAATCTAGGCCTTATAGTAAGAACTGCTTTATGCTCCGTTGCCTCTTGTTTTATGTGACATAATATTTTAGATTGTGATCCTTTGGCAGAGAATATTTGAGTGTGTAACATCTGTAATAGCTTTATTAGTATAATATTAATATAATACTAATTTTCATCAATAGACAAAATAGAATTGAAACATTAGGAGACCTGATAATGCCAACAGCTCCTCACATTCTTTCTCAGCTAGTGCCTAAACTTAACCAGCTTGGTCCAGCTAAACTAGCTCACACCTACATCTCCCTCTCTCCCTCCCTCAGCCAAGTTTTCTGAAATCATAGCGAGGGACTTTCTCTCACCCCAAGTCTAGAGTCTGTTCCATAAAGAGTCAGGAAGTGCATAAAGCTGTTCCTTCCTTCAATGTGGCAGTTGGAGGGAGGAAGAATATGTCACTTGCAGCAACAGCTTTCAGAAGACAGCCCTAATTTTAAAATATTAGAATTATAGATTCCTGATCTTGAAAGTGATGTATGTTGCTCTCCCTCCATTAAAAAAAATCTCTGAAAGTGGCTAGGAAGGGCGTCACGCTGCCTTTTGAACCTACCCTGGGAAGCTAATTCTCTCATCTCCCATAAACATGAAAGGCTGATCAGTTCACACCTTTGTGAACGCAACAGCATGGCTTCATCATTTTAACCTTAAATAGTCAGCAAGCTCTTTGGAATGATAAAAGAAAATTGGACTTCATCTGGTTGGTGAATGATAATTTATAACTGGAACTTTATCCTTCAGTACCAAAGGTGCTTCCAAATGGAGGCGTCATGGTACTGTCACAATGCATTGTACAGTAGTTCCATTTTTAATTCCTTAATACATTTTCTGTGGTTAAGAAAAATGATGATAGAAGCAGTGGGAAAACATAGGAGGATTAGAAGACAATAACATCTGGATCCCCTGTAAAATTCTGTGAATATGACAGGCTGATTGCACAGTAAAAGCTTCTTCTGGAACTGCAGCCGGTTGCCTAGATGTAGCAGTTTAGCTAAATGCATGACAAGACTTTTAGTAGTCCAATTCAAAAATACACAAATTTTTAAAAACTAATTTCATGTCCATCTGTCTTGCCATAGGCAAATTTCAAACTGTACTTGCTTGTCAGCAGTTTCCGTAATTTTAGCCTCTGTCTCTCAGTCTCTCTCTTTTTTCATGTAACCTTGTTCAACCGTCTAACAGATAGTTATATACCATTAATAAAATGCTCACATCCAAGAGGATGTTGACAGTTCTTTTGCTAATGTTTTCTTTAAAAGCATAAAATATATTTGATGTCTGCAAGCTTAGTTGGCTGCTAGACAAATTAATGAACTCTAGGCCTATTGGTGGTTATTTAGCTATGATACACATTGAGCCTGTGCATACTGCTTTGATGGCTAGATGCTATGTACAGGAGATTGCCATCACATCGCCATCATCTCTTGCTTGTGAACTTCCAGAGGCATCTGGCTGGCTACTTTTGGGAGACAGCATGCTAAACTTCAACTAGAACTCTGGTCTTATCTGGCAAGGCAATTCTTAGACTAATCATCACATGTGGAGTGTGGTGATTCTATCTTATGGGTTCATATGCTATGAAACTCTAGAGTATTTTAAAAGTTATATTTACTGTTGTTATATTAGAAAAATCAGGACTCAGAAGAAAGGGTCTTGAAAGTCACAGTAGAATCTGTTAACACAAGTCTAGCAGATATTTAGGTTCCCACAAACTCACCAATGTAATCTTGAAGGAAGGAGAACGTTTTATGTCTAAAAATCATGAAGCCCAGGACTTGTCTCAAACTAAATTCTGAGAATAATCCATCAAGAGTGTGCTTAGGTTTGTACAAAATCATGGATAATTAACTACAGCATGTTGTAGTGTTGAACAGGGCTGAACAGTTCCCTGCAGAGTGGCTTATTTTTGGATAACAAGACATCTTGACAACCCATTGCTTGACATAGGGGTTGTTGGACCCACAATGGGTTGTAAAGTTGTCTTAACCTGGAAGACTGATCCCATCATGGAATCAGGCAAGTAGCAAGCAAACCATCTGGCCAAAAACAGCATAACCTCCCTTGCCATACTTGTCCAGTTTGCCTGTGCCACTGCCAGCCACTCCACCAATGCCCAAGCAGAGTGCTATGGTTGGCCTTGAGTATCCCACTCAGTGAGATCATACTGATTCCATCTTGCTCACGTCCAGGACAAAGAAACCTCCTTTGTCCAGTGCAGAGCACCTGGCTGTGCTCATCTGTAGGCCAAGTGCTGCTACTTAGCTAAACTGTTCAGGAGAAAACTATCCAGGTACCCAAACAGTAAGAATCTTCTAGCATCCATCTCGGACTTGGAGATGACCCATTACTTGGACAGTCAGGAGACAAAAGTCAGATGATTCCTTTGAGATCTCTGTCCAAGCAAGGGGGAGAAGACCAGGGGAGATATGCTCCACTGAGAAAGAAGTGTGTGTGGGGCATTCTTTTCCACCATGTGTGCCAGGAGCAAGTCTCCTTAGAACCAAGAGAGTTGAGGCAGGTCCAGGGGCGATTGCCTAGGGTTTCTCTGATACTGATGCCCAGGTGTGATTTTTTCCTACCAAACAGGGAAAGACCTGATACATGTCCTGGAAGAACTTTGCCACAAATGTAGTGTATCTTCAGGAAACCTGGTAGGCAGTTTAGGACAGGACTGTATTAGCCAGATTGTATGTTCCCCTTTATTTCTCTTTTACACTTGCTTTGTGTCCCAAATCAGACCAACCTGTTTACTGTTCTGTACATTTACTGAATCCTTAATAATTCTGTTTTCACCAAAACCTAGATTGTGTGCTTTGGGGGTGAAAGTGGGGAGGTGTACAATAGCTGTGCCATGTTTTTGGGTTATGTTGAGGCATGTGAAGATCTGGCTGTGACAGCCGCTTTCAAATTACCCAGACAGAGATTTGGAACAATCAACACTGATCTACTGTCTTTAAAAATTTTTGCTGTAGGTGTACAATGATATGTAAAATGATGAGCCCAATTGTCCTGTTGGGCACTCTATGGGTATTTCCATGAACAACCAGTACTGCATAGCTCATTCACAGAGTGGGTAGTGTTGTACAAACTTCCTCTGTTTTACTTTCTCAACACTACATCTTTTTAGTTTAAGTGAAAGTGGCCTGTTGTGTTAATCTGAATATCCTAGTTTGATAGTCTGATAAATCAGAAAATGCTAGCATGTAATTAAAATTGTATCTTAATGAATATACCCTAAGGGAACAGATATAGAGTTGTATAAGTAACCCGTAATTAGGGGATCTTAATTTCTGGTTGCCTTATCTAGCAGTTTTCTTCCTTTTTTCCATGTATGAGATTTGGTTAAAAAATGTGTATGCCAGAAAGCTGTATACTGAAATAGAATCAAGATGTAGGAGACAGTATAGTTGGAGGTTATTCAGTTTTCCTTGAGTGTTTTTCCCCCAGCCTTTTAGTTGCAAGGAGTCCAGGTATTCAGTGGCATTGAATTGACTTCAGGAATGAATCTGTGCATATTCTTGACAACAGTGCTACTTTGCTAATTAAATAATTTGCATATAATGAAGCATAGAGAACTGCACAAACATGGTAGGGTGGTCAGGACAAAGAAAAGCAGCTGGTAATCTGAGCATCTGGTAGTCATAAAAAACCCTGTATCTAGACCTTTACAATTTAAATGTATTACAACTTGCTGCATCAGATTATCATGGTTGAAATATATGGGTTGGTGTACTTTGTGACTTCAACATTTTTGTTGAACATTTCATGTTACTGAGTTCTTGTCTAGCTATGTCCTTTTTGTTTTAATAAATAAGGACATTGTGAATCCCAAGAGAAATAAAGCCACCTAAATTACAAGTGCATATTGAAAGGAAATGCTTCTCATCCTTGTATGGAAGCATGATCATGAATTTAATGCAGAGATGGTGATACTATTTTCCACGAAGATTCACATTCCCCTCTTGGTGTAATCTCTCAGGACTTTAAGCAGTAAGCACAGCTAAACTCAAATGTGGGTGGGGCCACAGTTTTCTTTTCTTCTTTCTTTCTTTTGCCCTCCCTCCCCCCTTTGGTCTCCTTTTCCTTCCTGCTGGCAGGAAGGACAGATGTTTCTCACCAGAGGTCTGTACTTTTAGAGGGCTTTGACTGCTCAGTCCATTTTGGCTTATCACGCCTCATTTGCCCTTCCTTGCAGATGTGCAGGGCTCCCCTGGTTTCTATTTCACCATCTGTTTCATCTTTCTCCCTCTGCTGCCCTTCCACTTTCTTTCCCTCTGTGGTTCCCTCTGCATGAAATTAGGTAAAAGTGGACAGGTTGCCCCCCCCCCCATATGCTTAATAGTTCAGGAATCACTGCTTTTCTATGGCAGTATACAAGCAAAAACAAACACTACATTGTCATGAATGAATTATTTTCTAAATGCATGTGGAATAACTGGAAAGTTTTTTATGATGGTAAACAGGGTAGTAGTGAAAGGATGGAAGGCAGGAGGGATCATCAGTTTTGATCATGTTGAGTTTCAGTTATATGGCCAAGCAGCAACAAATAGTCTGGCAAGGCAGGCTGCTTTTTCTCCTAAATTGAAGTGATAGAAGCATAGAAACAGAGCGAGTCAGAAGGGGTCTCCTGGGCCATCTAGTCTGACCTCCAGCACCAGCCGGCTCTGCTCATGGCATGCCCACCATGTGCATGTCCAGCCTATCTTTGAACACCCTCACCGATGGAGCCTCAACGACCTCGCATGGAAGCCCATTCCACACCCTCGGGGTCCTGACTGTCAGGAAGTGCTTCCTGGCATCTAAATGGAACCTTGGCTCCCTGAGCTTTGCTCCGTTGGAGCATGTCCTGCCTTCCTCTGCAGGGGAGAACAGATCTCTACCCACCTCCGTGTGGCATCCCCTCACATACCTGTATGTCGCCAACATAGGCCCAACATCATCTGGGAAGCAGTGCCCTTAAGTTGGATACTTCTGGTGGCTTTGCTTAGAGGTAAGGCTAGGTAGCAATTACTCAGAAAAACTATGGAAAATCAGAAGCAATTCTCTAGGTTCTCTGGTGCTCACTTCAAGAACTGCAGGTGCCTTTCTTGGTCTTTTTGTTCCTGTTGTATTCAAGATTGGTACTTTGCACCTTTAATGATAATCATGTCGCAAACTCCTTCTGCTTCTATTCTTATCAGATTTGCAATTAGTATCTAATTGGATTCTGCAAAGCCATTCATTGTAATATCATACACAGGGGAATGGGCTTAATTAAAATAAGCACAACATCCGTTTTATCTAATTTTCAGTTCCTCTTTGCAATTAATTGACAAACCCCTGAATGGTCAGTAGCTAATGTTCTGTAAAATTCATATTTTGCACAGTATTGTTCATCTATCTGTCATTGCAAAGTGCTGGATGTTTTATAGCAATTACTTTTAGATTGGCTGAGGAAAAATTCTTATTATGGCAATAGGTTTTTTTTAGAAGAGGTTACTTTTTTCTTATTTTTTAACCCTCGATGGAAGTTCCCAGCTATCATGCTTTAGCAACAGATTTAAGGAAGGTCCGAATCGGTAACTGGTCAGATCAGTTGCTTAAATAAAAGTCTGTTCACTTGATAGAAATGAAAATGGCTTGTGCACTCTGCTTCTTTTTACAGAGAGGGCTATTGCGAAACATGAAGTCCGGGAAATTGAGCAACGTCATACAATAGATGGCTCTCGGTCAGATGTTATTCCAGATGAAGAAGATGATGTGGTGATCATTTATAATCGAGTACCTAAAACTGCAAGCACATCTTTTACCAACATTGCCTATGACCTTTGTGCTCGGAATAAGTATCATGTTCTACATATCAACACAACCAAAAATAATCCTGTTATGTCTCTGCAAGATCAGGTAGGTCTCCTTAAGTGCTGTACCTTTATGCAGTCTGATTTACTGTCAGAAGTACAGGAGGACCCCCATATATCTGTGTGGAAATTCCAAGCCCCCCAGAGAATGCTTGAAACCATGGATAGTAGCAAACACTGTACAACTTACTATGTAGTAGCAAGTGGGTGCCCGCAGACAGTGAACAAGAAGCTGCAGAATAATCTCAAACTATTTACTCAAAATAAACTCAAACAATATATATTTCTTTCCCCCACTTTCGTTAATTCTTACCTCAGCACTTTAAGACTTCTCTTTTGGGTTTAGGTCAACCATAGTTAACTGAAAATGTGGTAACCATGCCAGTGGATACATGGTCCTGCTTTACTGTGTATGAGGAAACATCTGTATCCCAAAAGAAAGGAAAAACTGCTTCTAGTAAAATTGTTTAGAATCTGGCAAAACAGAAAGCTTTTATATCAGACTTAGATTAAATAATCTTAGATTATTTAAATTATTTTATTATTTGAATTATTAAATTGAGTTTTAACTTAATTTTGCATGAAGTGACATTTGTAATACTGGGTTAAAGTATATAGTGTTTATTGTTTGTTGTAGTAAGGTAGAACTTTTGATGTTTCCTCCAAAGCATTAATCTCCTGATGTTGTTTCTGTATGGCTAATAATACATCTCTCCATCCTGTTGATCAAGCACAAAGCCTTGGCTTTCTTTAATACCTTCCCTTTCTTTGATCCTCATGTTCAACTCTATCAGCAAGTCAAATAGCTGCACCCATGCAATAGTGTAAAACTACAGCCTTTTATTTTGGCGTAACTTCTGGTTCATGCTCATGCTATTTCATATGTTGAGTATTGTGACATGTAAAGATTCATTTAGGGAGCAATTTTGTAGCTACTACACAGTATCTGAGAGCTGTAAGTATTTCACATTCCCCAATTCCCCAGTATGAGGTCAGGGATAGCACTCTGACTTCAGAGGGAGAATTGGCATTCTGCTACCCTGAACTCACAGTGGCTACTCTCCATGCTGGCTACTCTCTGAGTTCAGGACTTTGATCTTGGCAAAAGGGGATGTTTTGGTGTGCAAGGAAGAGAGAAGGCCAAGTTCTGAGTTACCTGAGGCCTCTCTGGCCTTATTCAATCCCTTTCTGAAGTGCTGGATTTTTAATGATGCATCTCTAAAATGGCCCATCTAATAAAAATGCAGGGCAGGAGGATGTGGAGGCAAAGGTTACCTGTACTACCTCTCCCACTCTGCCTAGCATGCATGTAAACCACTGAGTTTGGGGGTTTATAATTGAGGGGGCAACCCATAGGATTATACCCTTAGTAACACAGATGACCACATCATTATAAGCAATCTCTTTGCATTTTTCCTTTTTCCTTGTCAACGTCATTAAAGCTAGGTGCTGAAACATTTGGCACTGGGTGACAGAATTGCCAGGTGATGTCAGTGGGCAAGTACAAGGAGCAATAATCGGATTTGCAGACTGTACAAAACTGGGTGGAATAGCAAACACACTAGAAGTCAGAATGAAAATCCAGGGCAGTCGTGATAAAAAATCAAAAGAATGAGATTCAGTAGGGACAAATGCCTAGTCATCCATCTAGGAAAAAGACGCCAAATTCATTGACACAAGATGGGGGAATATATGGTTCAACACAACTGAACAGGAAAAAGATCTTGGAGTTATTGTGGACAGTAGGCTAAATATGAGCCAACAATGCGATGCAGCAAATGCTGTTTTGGGATGTATTAATAAAAGTATTACTTCCAAATCACAAGAACTAATAGTTCCCCTATAGTCTTCACTAGTCAGACCTCATCTAGAATACTCTCCATTTCTGGGCATCAAGGTTTAAGAAAGATGCAGAAATATGAGAAAGGGTCTAGAGGAGAGGAAGAAGGGTGATCCACAGTTTGGAAACATGGTGGATGGAGGATGATCCACGGTTTGGAGACTGGGAAATCTGGGTATGTTCAGCCTTAGGGGGTTGGGGGGCATGGTATCATTCTGTAAGTACCTGAAAGACTGTCTGAAAGAGGAGGTTCATGATCTTGCTGATGCCAGAGTATAGGACACGGAATAATCAACTCAAGTTGTGACAACTGAGATTCAGGCTAAATATCAGGAAGAGTTTCCTCACTGTCAGAGCAGTACAACAGTGGAACCAGTTGCCAAGAGAGGTCATGGGCTCTCGCACCTTAGAGACATTCAAGGCAAACCTGGGCAGTCATTTGAGTGGGATGGTGTAAATTGGTATCCTGCAACAGCAGGGGGTTGGAACCAATGGCCTTCTTGGCCCCTCAAGCCAGCACTAGCTTCTCACTGCCCAGTACCCTGATTAAAGCTTAGCAATAATGGTTAGGCTTCATTGAGGGGCCAAGTCCCATTCACTAGAAGAAGCCAGAAGAAGGCTTCACCAGTCAGGTCGAGAAGTTCCACAGATTGGACGTTCCACATCCCTTATTAAAATATAATCTAGGCAGAGCCATGTTGCTTCTTTAGTTTGTACAGCACCTGTCACATGGTCAGCACTAACCAAATATTTATTGGTGGTGAAGAAGCTTCTGTCTTTCTTGCAGAAACATTGTTTATTGCAAAACATTTTACTGAGAGAACTGTTGTGTCCAGGGGAAAATATTCTGCAATATTTAAAAAAAATAAATGTATATTCAACACCTTCAACACGCAAGAATTCTCAAGGCACTCATGCTGTTTTCCAGCAATCATTTGAAGCATAGTTTTCCTATAAAGCTTAGAGGTGTAAGGCCTAAGACTGTAATTAAATTCATTAAATATAATGCTGAATTGTGTCCTGTAGCATATCTACTAAACTTTCTGTAATTAGTGACTAATTTTATTCTGAAGGTATAAAACATTTCCCTCAGGTTTTGCTGGGGCCCTGCTGGCACATTTGGTTCTTTTCTTTGATCTTAGAAAACTGTTGAAATTTCCATCTGCTAAAAAGTGACATCTTTATGCCAGTCTCTGCTTTTTCTTTTCAGGAGTTTTTGTTCTCCCTCAGAGTATATTTGAGCTCATCTCAGCTTCAGACATAAATAGCTTAAGTATGCCAAAAGTTCAAAAATAGCTTTTCTGTTACTTTTCTAAATGTGTCAGGGAAATATACTTTTGCAGAAATGTGTTCACATTTTTGGCCATTCTAAATTTAATTCCAGATAATATTTTAAATTTGAAATGATAAATAATTATCTTATATTCTGTGTTATATTCTGTGAATGAGTAAGTAACAGCAAATATGTTTCCAGGACTAATATGGTCTTGAATAGTTCATTGTACTGATGACTAATGGATATTTGTTAGCTTACTTCAGAACTCTTTCACCCATCAAATACTGAAATATCAAAGTAAATAACATTACTTTATAGGTACAAAAAATGGTTTCTCATGCTGTAGATGTCAGGAAACCCTACATTGGACAGGTTCACATCTTCTGCCTAGGTTCACTTTCTTGGGAGCTGTATGAAGGCAAGTGATTGTGGAGAATTTGAAGTTAAGGCAACACACACCTTTAAAAATAAGGAGAGTCATGTACTAGTGTTTGCCATCCTTGTGCTTGCATTGTCTGAGTTAAGGACTGCCTTAGACTTGCATTGATTGAACTAATCCATTATTGTGGACGTTGCCTGGCAGTGGCATTTCAAGCAGGTTTCTTCTTTAGCCCTACGACAAGATTCCCAGGTGTGCATGAGAGATGGCTTGTTTTAGTGGGACTGATAGCTCAAACTCGGAGGATAATGTGGGGATGGCTGAACCAGAACAGGCTCAGAGCTCACACTCTGATAACAGAATTGTTATAACTGATGGACCGGCACTTCCCCTGGATGAAAGTAACTCAAGGACACCCACGGGGCCTGCTCTCCCTCCCACCTGTGGGAATGAGCCAGATGAAGGATGGGAGCAGGGAGATTTTTCAGATGGAGAACACGAGCCTCTGGAAGATGTGGACCTGAGGGCCCATCATCACAGCCACAGGCTGAACCAGTTAGGGGCTCAGAGTGCAGAATGCAGATGTCTGCATTTTCACAGCACCCCACCTTCCAGAGACTGGCCCCAAATGGTTCATAAGCAAAGCTTTGAGTAAAGGGGTGCAGAGAGGGGTCACTTCTTATGAATGCTCAGAGACTTGTGAATGCTTAGATTTCCTGTGTAGAATAAAGTTTCTTACAAGAAGTGCTGGAGTGACTGTCTTGCTTGGGAGGGGACACCCCTCTCATAACACCTACCTGCAGATGTCAGATATTGAACATGGGACTTTCTACATGCAAAAGAGATGCTCTTATATTGAGTTGTATCTCTTCCTGCAGAATCTCTTCCAATTTAGGAGTGGTAATCCATTGGATTACCTGGGTTTGGCTCCCCAGATGCCAGTCCACTTTGATGTAGCTGTGAGTTGGAGTTCCTGACACACACACCCAACATTCATTACTAGGAATGGAGCCCCACACCAGTGCTGTGTGAGCAGCATTCCTTTTCTGTACCATGTGCACCAGCCTTTGTGCTGTTGCACAAAACATGGAAGACGGCTGCCAGTTGTACAACTTTGACTCTGTGAGTGTTTGCAGACTTCCTCTTGTTTTGGCTCACTTTCCATGGATAAAGCACAAATTCCAGAGGATGGATGCCACAGATCTTCAATGCATTCCTATTCCAGTTGGGAATGGATGATAATGTTAAGCCTGTCGAAAGTGAATCTCAGGAGAACACCAGTAATAGTAATTGGCACTTGGGACTTATTATAGTTATAGCACCTTGCAGAAATAGTCACCCCCTTGGCCTTTTCCACATTTTGTCATATAACAGCCTTGCAATTACAATGGAATGATTTGGCATTGTTACTGCTTGATGCATACAATCTACTCGGCACTGTGAAGGGAAACAATACTTTTATTGTAGCCCCAAAGTTAACAAAATCAAGCTGGCACTTGTAGGTTGCAGAAGTATTGTCACATACACAGACACACACAGCACAGCCAGTACTTGGTAGAGGCATAGCAATTATAGTTGCGAGTCTGCTTTGCTCATCTGGGTCCTGTAGTGTTTCCCATTCTTCCTGGCAAAACTGCACTGTCAGGTTGAATGAAGAATGCTGGTGTACAGCAATATCCAGGTCTAGCCACAGATTCTCAATTGGATTGAAGTTTGGACTTCAACTGGGCCCATTCGAAGGCATTCAAGTTCTTGCATTTAAACCACTCTAGGGTTAGTTTGGCTATACATTTAAGTACATGGTTCTGCTGACAGGGGTACCTCTGTTTCTGTCCACATCCATTGCAGACTGAAAGATGTTTTCTTCCTAATTGCCCTTTATTTGGCTCCATCCACTTTGGCCTCAATCCAGAACAGTTTCCCAGTCTCATTCTTGCTGTGTCTCCCAGCAAATTCCAAACAGTCTTTGATGTGAGCTTGTTTCAGCAATAGATTTCTTCTTACCACTCTTCCATAAAGCCAGTCTTACTGGAGTTCCTGGGTGATTGTTGTCCTTCTAATCTCTATTTCTCTAATCTCAGCTGTGGATTTCTCCAGCTCTTTCAGAGTTAGTGCTGGCCTTCTGGTTGCCTATATGTCTAATTCTCTTCTTACCTGGTCACTAGGTTTTGGTGGATAGCCTTCGCTAGGCAGAGTTGTTATGCCATATTGTTTCCATTGTGTAATAATGAATTTTATGGTATTCCTGGTCAGGAAGCTTTTTATAGGCACCAATGCCCAGTTCACAATTTGTTGTGCTAGATTTTTCACAACTGCCTGCAAGATCCACAAAGAGATTGTATGCAGTGTTTTAAAATTTTAAGTAGAAATTGTAACAGGCAATTTTAATCAAATTGATATCATTTGTCTACTGTTATTTTGTCTTTTAATAGTTGGAATATTTTAAGCTATGGTCTTACTTTGTGAATTGTTTTTTAATGGACAATCTGGTCACTAACCATAATAAACTGCTATGCTATGCTATGCATTCCTGGGGATGTTCATATTTTGGGATCTTAAAAAGACAAAATTAGCCCTGATTAGCACTTCTGCATAACTTTATCCTAGGCTTGTTTTGACAGCTTCTTGGTCTTCATGATGCTATGTGTTTAGATACTATATACTCTCCAACAAACTCTTCGACCTTCCAGAAGCAGGTATATTTAATCTCAGATTATGTGACACTGAACTTGCACACAGGTAAACTTTAAAATGTGTACGTGACTTCTAGAGCAGCGGCATCAGAGCTTATTTAGGCAAGTCATTTTAATTGTTTAAACGTTTAATTTAAATGTCATTTTAATTGTTAATATTATTTGCTTATTTTATCTGGCCAGGGCGACTTATTTTATATTGTTAATTTGTTGTATATTTGGGTGTATTATATTTTAATTTTATGTTGTGAGCCTCCCCGAGGCTTCGGCGAATGGGGCGGCATAGAAATGTTTTAAATAAATAAATAAATAAATAAATAAATAAATAAATAAATAAAGTAAGTCACAGTAAAAGAGATGGATACTTGCACAATCAGAGCTACACAGGGACTTTTTAAAGTAATTGGCAGGTGTTGGTTTGCTTTTGTTTCCTTAACTTCGTGCTACAATAAAAATATTTTGCACCTTCATAGTATTGGGTATCTTGTATAAATCAAATGGTAACAATGCCAGTTAAATCCATTTCCGATAACACAACAAAATGTGAAGTCAAAAGAGGGTGCATGCTTTGACAAGGTACTGTATAGCTTCCCTAATCATTGTGTGTGTTTGTTTATCACACTTTTATACCTCCCAATAGCCAAAAAGATTTCTGTGTTGTCATCCCTAGGATGCTTCAGAATCATTAATATGCCTAAGTCTTCCAGCAGAGACACTTTTCACTAATTCTGTAGATAATGTTGCAGCCTCTTCTGTATAATTCAGCTTTAAGACAAATTCAAGAAACCCTCTTATGTCATAAGGTGTGCAGATGAATTTTAGAGTCATTGACCTGAGTGTTAACTGTGGAATGTGCTCCCTAGAGAGGTCCGCCTGGCGCTGTCATTATATGTTTTTTCGGCACCAGGTCAAGACCTTTTTATTCGATCAATATTTTAATACATTTTTAAAATACTGTGCGAAGATTTATTTATATTTTATTTGATGTTCAGCCAGTGTGGACTGAATAGTTAACTTACTGTATTTTGAGATAATATTGTAAGCCACCCAGAGACGAAAGTAATGGACAGCATACAGATTTGATAAATAAACTCTTAAATAACAACATAAACTTTAGATGATGCAAGATTCATTTGTATGACCAATCCCCATCAGATTTTGCACAGCCCCTCCCCATCAGACTTGCAGTTGCAGCTTGAATAGTCAGAATGGCCACCCACATGTGCTGCAGCCTATCATGGCTTAAATAAGCCACAGTTGGCTATTTGTGTAAAATGAACTCCTGCAACTCTGCTTTTACCAATTGCCAGATGCAAAAAGAAATAGCAGTTTATCATTACCACCTTTTTAGCATCAGCATTTACTGGAGACTCTTTTCCTCTTTACTTATACATAATGTATTAAATTTTATTTTATTTCTATATCACCCAATAGTCAAAGGTCACCAGGCAGTGCACAACAGTTTTTTGAAGTACAGTAAAAAGATAAAATACAGCGTACAAATCCAGTATGCAGATTTTAAATAGCCCAGAATTTCAATATACAAAATTTAAGACAGTTTAAACATCAAAAACAATTGCAATAAAACTAGACCTAATTAAAACAGCTGATCCATTACATGACATTAAATGCTTGGCAATGGAAGATAGTTTTAATCTGATTCTGAAAAGATGACAGCATTGGCACCAGTTGGTCCTTCCTGGACAGATCATTCCACAGTTGAAGGATTACCTCCTAGCCTGTCTTCAGGCTCCCCTTGGTGTTAGCAGTTGAAGGAAAGCCACATTTGCGGATGTATGGTCCAGGTACATTGAGGTTGGGAGAAGCCATTCTATCAGGTATTATGGTTCCAAGCCATGTAAAGCTTTATGTATTAAAACCAGTTTCTTGAATAGGCTTGGAAGCATCTAGGCAGCTAATGCAAGGAGGCCAAAATTGGTGTTATGTGTTTGGACAAACTTGTCCTAGTTATTCATTTGGCTGTTGCACTATACACAAAACAACATGTCTGAACAGTCCTCAAAGACAGCCCTGGTAGAATGCATATTATTATTATTATTATTATTATTATTATTATTATTATTATAACATTTCTATGCCGCCCCTTGCCAAAGCCTCGGGGCGGCTTACAACACAATAAAATACATTAAAATACAATAGAACATAATAAATTACCACTAAATACAAAAATACAAAAAATACACTGAGTTACAAACATAATAATATAAAATTAAAATTATCAGTATAAAATAAGTAAATAAAGAATATAGGAGGAGAAAAGAGAAGGAAGAAGAAGTTGCCCTGGCCAGATCATATATTTTAACAATTAAAATGATGTTTAAATAAAAAGGTCTTTACCTGGTGCCGAAAAACCAGTAACGACAGTGCCAGGCGGACCTCTTTGGGGAGTGAATTCCATAGGTTGGGCGCCACCGCAGAGAAAGCCCTCCTCCAAGTACTTACTCTCCTAATTTCTTTCATGGAGGGTTCCTGGAGAAGGGACTCTCCCGCAGATCTCAAAGGGCGGTCGGGCATATACGGACGTAAGTGCTCAAACTTAGCCTAGAAGCTTATTTAGACTCTCATTCTCACTTTTCCTCTCTCTGATAATGTATTTTATGATAGTATGAAGGGTGCGTGAATGAACTTTTTTTCCTGCCTCTATATAGTCAACCAAACTCAAACAGATTATAGAAATACCAATTTCTGTCAACTAGAATACAGTGATTTCTGATTATTTAAGAGAGCAGTGCAATCAGGTATTTCTCTTTTCTTTGTAAAGGCCATATGTTTTTAATCTATTATTAGAGATCTGGTGCAGGATCTGATTTTGTATTTGTGTGTGTGCTTTGGCAAATCAGTTTCTGGAACTGCAATATTAGAGTGTTACATGTAGAGTTATTCAAAGGTATTAATCTGTCTGATAAAGCCAAGCAATGGTTTTGGCCACCTAACTTGGTTAAATAATTTAATGCTCAAAGATGGCATCTTGGTGGAACCCTCCTTTTGTTTTCAGATACACTGCTACCTTTTGAGTATCAGGAGTGGCCAGATTTGCTCAATGGAAAAGCCACATATGGTAAATGTCAGGTGTTTAAGAGCTGCAAGTGGGTGTCCACAGTGAGTGGTAGGTGGCACCAGTGGGCAACGAGTGGCATGTGGGCACCCACAGGTGCCCCAGGCGGCTAGCAGCAAGTCATAAAATAAATTCAAAGAACCACATGCAGCTCCTGAGCCTCAGTTTGGCCACCTCTGATATATACTAATATTAGCTTCAGTTTTCTGAATACTTGTCCTTTGGCATCCAAAAAGGTATCATCCTTTTCATGCACAGGTATCAGCAGGCTTGTGGGAAATATGGATATTTGCAGAAGTACAAAATCAAACTGTAAAACAGTCCAATGAGGACTGAGCATGCTCAATGCCTCCAGAATGCTGGCTGGATAAAAAGTTTGGCAGGAGAAATCGGGGGCAGAGGGGAATATCTTGAAACTTGAACAAGAACACTCTGCATATATACAATTTGTTGTAGATGGGGAGCTGAGAAAATATTGGCTTGTCAAAAGCTACCAGGAAGCTTATAGGTAAGGACTGAAGAAATGTCACTAAGGGAAGATTTTAACACACTAGTTATAAATATATCACTACACAGAAAGCAAATAAACATGCATTCTAAATGTTGGGTGGTTCTTTGCTACTTATTATACTTTATTTTTAGAGGTTGTCTGAAATAGTGGTCAAGAGCATGTGCTATAGGGTGGGAAAACTATGGTTCAGAATTCAGCTCACCCACGAGCTCTCCAGTGGTTTTAGGCAAGCCACTATTTTCTCATACTCATGTTCACACACGTGCACACAGGGACCTGTTATAAAGTGATGACTGTTTGCTCACCTTACTGACTGTTCGATACATGAGAAACATTTTGAGCCCTTATAGAAGCACATTTTCATTGTGAATGAACACAGATATTTTGAGAATTCTTGAACAGTGAGCTTGTATTAATATCACAGGTATCATATGCTCTTATTAGCTGAATTGCTTCACTTACTCTAACTTATTTCATTCCATTGCAAATTGGTATTCATTAAACATTGCGGAATCTTCCTTTTTCTTACAGGTACGATTTGTGAAGAATGTAACTTCCTGGAAAGAGATGAAACCAGGGTTTTATCATGGGCATATATCCTTCTTGGATTTTGCAAAGTAAGCTGTGTCACAAGCATTTCAGTTTGAAACAGTTTGAATGTGAAATATTTCCTGATCAGTTGAATTTTAGTTCAAGTGTGGTTCTTGTTAGATTTTACTGCCCTCTAATGGTCAAAGTTGGACATTTCACTGTGTGAAATTTTCAATATTCATATTATTTCTAGTTCTAGTACAGTTTTATCTTTCCACTTTTATACTATTGACTTCTAATTCAAGTTATCTTTTTCTTCCTTTACATGTACTTTCCCTTCTTGCTAACATGTTTTGGTGACTACGAACTCTAAGAAATACTGCTTATATCAGAGAACAGGAGTATAATTGCTAGATATCTGTACACCATTCTTTATTCCAGAGGAATCTTGCTTGGCATCATATCAGAGAAATTAGTCACTTCTCTGCCTACCCCTACGTTTTTAGTCCCTAACTAGTTATGATTCTTTGAATTTCATTGTTTTCCAAATACTACTAACTGTTTGATGCCACTCCTTCCCCTAACCTTGGTAGTGGCCACCTGCCCTGCCACATAGGCTTTATTATTAGAAGTCATTTTCCCAGAGGTCTTAGATCCTGTGTTTAGGCTGGCCATTCAACAGTAGCTCTAGGTCCAAATACTTGGAGGGAGATCTTTTGTTTCAATGTCAGTTGGTATTTCTGTTCAAGCCTACTGCATACAGGCAGTGAGCACTTTGATTCAGTGCTATTGGACTTTCTGCCTCTTTGAATACATCATTAGATTTCTTCATACAGTCCAATGCAGACCAATCTCCAAGTAGTAATAAATGGTTCTCTAAATGCTTACTTTTTTGTATTTGCTGAAAAATATACTAACCAGTGTTGTGAGTCAAAATTTTTGCTGAAGCATGTGCATTTG
This sequence comes from Varanus komodoensis, assembly GCF_004798865.1. Classification (NCBI taxonomy): domain Eukaryota; kingdom Metazoa; phylum Chordata; class Lepidosauria; order Squamata; family Varanidae; genus Varanus; species Varanus komodoensis. The sequence continues at coordinate 5,276,072 of NW_025335641.1, forward strand.
TATTTTACCAAGTGGGTTGTTTTAGAATGGAAGTTTCCCGAATGCCTAAATTGATGGAAGTATTAAACAGTGTCAGAAGTCTCTCCCCTAATCTCAGAAAGCATATTCATTGGCCTGCAGGGAGTTAATCATTGTTGCTACCACTGTAGACTTTATTCAGGCTGTACTTCTGCCAGTCTACAGTAGATTAGCAGGGAGTCTGCACAGACATTTTGAGGATTATCATATTCTCATTCAGGTTTCTCATTCCCACCAAATATTTGGACTGCTGCTGAGTATGCAGGCAAGGGTTTATGGGAACTGTTATGCAAAACAACTAGGGGGCAGCACTTGCTGAGCCTGGCTCTAGCTTATAAACTGCAACTATGCCTATACAATGGAAACACTGTACAAGAATGGCTTGAGGGGCTGTTGAACATTATCCATATTTTATCCAAATTTCATCAATTTGTATGTCTTTCCCCATTGGTGAATATTACTTGACATAACTAAACTGGAAATATTTTGGTTTACATAGTGAGTATGTGAAACTCCACTTTATTGCATATGTTGTGACAAACTTGGGGAAAAAATGAAAGTTCAGAAGTTGCATATTATGTATAAAGTACCTCTTTCTTTGTTCATTGTAATAGTGCATAGATACTGAAAGCTACATGAGCAAGTGCAACATTTCCAAGTTGAAATAATGCATACACAGAAAATTTGCCAAACTTTCTCAAAGAAACTTGAGCATAAAATTGCTTTGCTTCCTTCAAATTTGGAAGTGCAAAATGCTATATTAATAAACCTCTTGTGTTGAATATATAATGAAATAATAACCTTGTGAACTGCTAGGTAAGTGTTACTCTATTTTATGCATTATTCATAGACTACAGCTTAAAACATTTTAGGCACTGTAAGTTTTCAATCTAAAATCATTTTACCACAAGAAGGGCAGCTAAGCAATTTTACAAATTTCATTCATATGCATATTTTCCTCCAGGGCTGCATTATCCTTGTGTTTCTGTTTGTTACCCTTTCACCTAAATGATTTATTCTTTCTTTCCCCCCACCCCACAACAGCTTGCTTTCTTATATTTGTGGTTTCCATTATTAAAATAATATATTGAGTGCTTTGCTTGCTCTTGGCAAAAGATGAGAGTAACTTGGGTGGTTGTTTTCTTTCAGTTGAGAAGTATACAATCTTTCAGTAAAGATTCATCTCCCTTAATAAACTCTAGCACAATCTTTGATTCAGTATACACTCTCAAAAGTTACCACAACAACAGTGGTGGTTGAATATTTTGGAAATTCATCTAGGGAGGGTAGAGATCAGGACCTCATATTGCCTCTTTGCCATTTTGTCCCTTTTAATTATAGCATTACTTTACTTTGGCTTTCTAATGCCATCAAATAGACAGTAGAATGTCTGCAGCTGGGATTGGCAACTTGTGGTCCTCCAGGTGTTGTTGGGGTGCAGTTCCCATGATTCTTCACTACTGGATGTCCTGGCTAGGGGTGATAGGAATTTTTTTATTGTTGATAGTAGTAGTAGTAGTAGTATTTCATTTCAATATTGTCTAATAGCTGACAGTTGCAGTGTCAGAATATCTAGAGGGCCACAAATTGTCTGCAGAATTCTATCATGGTTCATTGTTTACCTTAGAGAAATGTCAGGAGAGACTTAGTTGGATATTCTTTCTGCTTTGTGATAAACTGTGCACAGGAAACAAGAAGGAACAACATGCTTTACCCTCCCTAGGGACTGAGATGGTAACTAACCTTCTCTATCTACTGTGCATGAGGGAAGAGAGGCATATGTTGAACTATTCCTCCCATCATGGAGGACAAGAGATATGATGGATGCTGTTGGCACTACACTTCATTCCACATCCTCTTTCTGTTGTGGCAGCTGCACCTTCATGGAAAGCTAAGTGCTGCCTCTGCTTCAGGCCCTGGTTCACCTTTTTTGCCTTCCTGATCATAAGGGACACTTTAAGTTTAGTGAGTGCCTGTCACATTTATGCTCCACCTCTTCAAAGCTTGAGGCAGATTTTAATAAATAGAATAGAATCTAGATCAGCAGAAACACAGGTCCATAAGTAGGTTGGAAGAGAGCAGCAATAGTCAGTTCTGCCACTTTGCTTCCTTTCTTTCCTCCACAACAGTGGAATCACTAGTGCAAGAGGAAGTTAGCATCATCTAAACCAGTGGTTTTCAACCTTTCCACAACTGGGGACTTGTGAAAACAGGAAAACCACCTCGGGGAGCACTGGGGCAGAAACAAAAACCACTATACACATAATACTGTATTCTGTGTAATAGTTTCCAAACATAATACCCCAAAATTGAAAATTCTCCAAAACAACCAGAAACAGAGCAACAGAAAATGCCAACAAAAGACCAAAATTGGTGCTGCATCGCTCCCATCTGGCTCCCACCAAGCCATCTCTCCCCTTCCTGGTGCCATTGGCAGCACCAGTGCCCCCACAAACATGATGCCAACCAAGGAAGAAATGGTGGAGCACAGTCAGCCCCTGCGCCACTCCATGGTGACCAGGATGCACCCCTCTGTCCCCCACAGACCAGTAGGAAATCTGTAGAGCAGCACCAGTCCATGGACTGATGATTGAAACCCACTGATCTAAACAACCCCAGAAACTAGCAGAAGTGCTTATTTCCAGATAAGGAGAGGTCAGTAGAACCTTGTGTAAACTCTGCTGATCTGCCATGTTCCAGAAATGTGTATTTCTGCTTGCTTTAAGAGTATTTAGACACCAATTGGGTTCTACACCAGATTAGAAATGGGCTGAGAAAGGATGGCATGCCTAGCTTTGTCTGCAGTTCAGCTGCTACCATGTTTTCCATTGCTTTCTCTTCAAGCAGGAGATTTGAAGCTTCTCTAAAACTTTTTAAAACATCCCTGTCTGAACACTATTTTTTCAGGAGTAACTGAGGCGTGCTTTTAACAAAAGACAACACCTTCCTTCCCCAAGATGAGGTATGGGCCTCTAAGCTCTTATTTAACTGGCTCTAATCAGCCCAGTTGGGCAGGGAACTAAACATATTACGACCTCCACAACCCCAAGCATTTTATCAACATCCTCAAGGCAAATAAGGCTGAAATAATCCAAGCAATTTTGATAAGTGTCTGTTCCATACCTATGGCTGCTCATTCACCTTGCCACTTTTCAGCAACTTTGGTAACACACAAGGAAGAAATTAAAATAATTTAGATGCTCTTGTCAGTCAGGTGATAAAGCTTTGAAAGTGCATTTCAGAGCCCTAATTTTGAAAGTTACAGGCTAGTTTTGATGTATATTCTTTGCATGTAATTGATTACCATGTTCCTTTAAACAACAGAAATTTGTTTTTACACATCAGGAAAACTGGAACATTCAATAAAAGAACTTGTCATATGCACATCATCAAAAACATTTGAAAACTTATTTCTTACTCTATTAAGCTTGTTCTGCTAAATCAGCAATACTCAGTGTGAGGTGCAAGATGTATCCAATCAGTAGCTCATGCTTATTTAGCTACAAACCGTAGTACTAATTAGTGTGCAACGATTTACCAGCCTAGCATAAAGATGCGCTGCTCTGTGTCAAACTACAACTGGAGCTGCAGATAAAAATAAGTCTCTTTGGGTTCTTCCTAAAGTTGTGTGTCTAATGCACATTAATGTCGCTTTATAGATGATGATGTCATTAAGATACTCAGTTATGCACTCAGATTTTTTTCTGAAGAATAGGATATAAATGGAAATACATAAATTTATTAAGAATTGTGCTTAAGTCATTAGGATATCATTGTGTGAAATGTTTGAAGTACAACTTAGGTTATAAAACCAAAGGACTAAACTCCTCTCCTGAGTCTAGCATGGCATTCCACATTGCAAATAGGCAGGATCATTTAATAATGCTTTTCTGCAGCTGGAGGAGTTGTCTTCATTGTCCAGTCCAAACTGTCTAGTGAGCACAGTAGTTGGATCAGGTTAGAGCTCCTAAGAGCCCAACCTCAAATGTAGCATTTTTGTTTCTCTCTTTCCTTAGCATATTGTTGTCTTGTATCTTTTCTCTCTGCCCTTTGTTCTTTCTCCCCACCCTCTTCCACTTTCTCTTCCATACTGTTGAGGACTATGAGATTAACACTGAGCAGGGGGAGGGGGTTCATGCTTTTCAGCCTTATGGTTTTAGTGAATCTTGCTGGCTGTGGGTAAGAGACTATCAAGAGAGATTATTGAGCATTCCCTTTGCAGAGCAGCATCCACAGCTGCTTTTTGGGCGTAACATTCCCATAGAGAACCTTTGTCAGGCAGCTGCATGGGTGTTGGTACCTACAGCTTCAAAACACTGTAAGACTGACAGGTTTGCTTCTGCATCATTGGCCTTTAGCTGTAAAGTATAGTGTAAGCAGTGATCTGTAGAAGCCCATCTTATGTGACTAGTGGTTCTGCTATACCCCAGGGTAAGCATTGCCCACTGTAGAGCTCCAAAAAATTGGAAATTTTCCCACTGTGAATGGCTGTTCTGTGAGCATCAGAGAGCACATTCTGTCTACCTTTTCTTTTCCAGAATCTGCTTCCTCAGTATATGGAGGAGCAGGATGCTTTGTGGTAGCAAGTTCCCTGGTCTGTGGTCTTCTCTGTCTCTCTGTGTTTTGTTACAGGAGTTTCTCTGCCTTTTCATTGCAATGTAGTTTCTCTAGCAATGGTTGAAGGCTGTTGCCCCGTTTTTTCAGCAAGGGATTGAGGGGGGCAGCACTTGTTCCTTGAGTATAGTTCATGGGATCAGGATAGCTCCTCCCCTTGATGAGGAAAGAATTTTTAGCTGACCCTGCCTCTGTTTTTCCAATTTTACAAGATTTCTGCTACTTAACTGAGCTAGTATTTAATTACTTTTTCAGCTACCAGTTTGCAACAACAGTTTAGAAAAGCAAAAGTTGAGCTTCTCCCTTATTGCCATACCTTCCCCTCATCTAGTCATTGCAGTTGCATCAGCTGGGTTATCTTCTTGGTTACAAAGCATATTTTTAAAAGGCTGCATCTGTTGGAAGCAGAAGTACCAGACAGGACTTCTGCTGATAATACCTGTTAGACAAAATAAACTGAAGGGTTATATGTAAATATTAAATATAAATGTTTTAAAACCATCAAAATGGAATGTATTAGGATAAGATGTGGGGACTTTTCTTTGCAAAAAATCTAAAACATGTATATGCCTTAAGATCTTGAAACAGAAATGGTATTGTCTACTTCTCATTATTTCTCCTGACTGACTTAAAATGAAACAGAAATGAAACAGTCATTTGAAACAAACTTGATTCACTTTAACATCATACAGGGAATTATGTGATTTGTCAATTGATTTTCTTTTTCTATTTCAGATTTGGCATTAAAAAGAAACCAATATACATCAATGTCATAAGAGATCCCATAGAACGACTAGTTTCTTATTATTACTTCCTGCGCTTTGGTGATGATTACAGGCCTGGACTCCGAAGACGAAAGCAAGGGGATAAAAAAGTAAAAGTACATCTTGGTAGTTTGTTAATGACTTCATCTTAGCTATGCAGGTCATAGTTATGCTAAGCACAGTGGCAGCAAAAGAAAGAAATTTTTCAAAAGAACATTTTGTCCAAAATAATGGTTTGGATCAAATGTTGACATCCATTCACAGGATTCTTCCATGAACACAAGAATCTTTCATTCAGCAGAGGCATCTGCTCATCTGGGAGGAAGAGAAGGGATTTTCACCAATCCTCTCTATTCCTTGTGTAACGTCCCACACTGTTCTTTTGTGTGTGTGTGTGTAGCGGGGGCGGTCCAATAGACTCATCGAAGATTGCCCGCTTCTGTTAGCAGGCACCAGGAGGTCTCCTTCCATGAGCAGAGCTCTGATCACAGGAGCTTTGCAGTCAACCCAATGAAGAGAGTGCAAAGACTGGATTAAGTTGAATTGCTGTGCAGTAATTTGGGGTGTGGGAGAGTGATAGAAACCTGGTTTGATTTTGAACAAGGAACATCTGTCCATGGCTGGCATCCTCCAAACTTTATCATACTAGTAGACATACAAGTAGGCTTGCACAGTCAATAATTTCATGGTGCAGTTATCCAGAGATTGCCAGTTAAATAATATGAGAAGGTATCACCATCACCCAAACCAAATTTACATCAGACAGAATAATGCAAGCATTTGATTTGAGTATTTGAGCAAATGCTTGCTTATGCAGCTATGAATTTGTTCTAAACTTAATAATGCTCACAAACGGACAACATTTTAACATATTCCAATTATATTTAAAATGTATTTTGAGATTGTAAAGATTGCTTGGATGCATTGATTATAACATAGGTAGATAGCAAGAATGAAAGGAATTTACATTCCTGTCAGACAAAAATATAAGTTCCAATGTACTAAGGGTGAATGGCTCTGTGCCTTTTCATATGCATGCATATATACCCTAGCATAATAGATTACCCATAAATTTGTAAACTCTATAAAGTAAATGGATTTCTTTCTCTCCCATCATTATCCCTCATGGTACTTGTATCCTCAGGTATTTCTTTGCTTCTGTACTTGGGATCTCAGTACCCCAAACTTTTCCATTCATTTCCAAGGCTCAGTGCTTTTACTGGCCAACAGAAGTTTAACAGCTGGCTGTCAAACCTCTGGTTCCTTTTCAACGTTTTCTGACCATCTTGCTGTATGTTTGTCTTTCTTTCTCATGGCTTCCACCTTTTTTCCATAGGAACATAGGCAGTAATGAGTCCCTCTACCCCTTTTCCTTTACAAAGATCACTTGTGTCTTTGTTTTTAAATGGCAGCTCACATAGCTATGAAGATAAAGTAGAAAATAATTTTTAACCCCTTCAAAATTATTTGAAGCCTTTCTGGATCAATGTCCATGGTTGGTGCCTGCTCCATTTTGACAGCAGGCACTCCCTTTTGGATGCACAGAAGTGTGCACAGTTGCACCTATGGAATTGTATAATTCCAGCTAAAATTATTCAAAAAATTAAGGAAACTGCATACATTTGGAGTGTTTTTTTTAAGGATAGGAAACCACTGAAAGCATTCCAGTGAGCTGCCTGAGCACCATGTTAGGGGTTATTAGTGCCTGACAGAAAGGAGATCATAAAAAGTAATTCTGAAAAGAAAAGGGGGAAAGGAGAGGAAGAGACCTGCAGCAAGCTAAAACAAGTTCTAATTGTTACATAGATGGGGGAAGTGAGGTTCTGATGGTCACTCCAACTTGCCTCTTAGACACTGGTGGGACAAGTGGCACTAGTTGTGGCTTGGTTGCGCCTGGCAAGAGTAGCTAGTTGTTTTGGTTTGCTTGTTTTTGCCAGTTTTGCCAAGAGACTCCCTCACCATAGCCCACAATCCACCATCAGGATAGTTGTCCAGGTTCAGCTAGCCCATCAACCCACCATGTGTGAACTAAGCCCTCATACAGACCATGGTTTTTCAGGGTAGCTTGTTTGTAGGGTGAGGGATGATACAACAATCCCCTGGGGCTCATTACCATAAAATGTAACATGCACATTCCATGCAGCTCCCAAGCATTTACTTTCACTAATTATGAAAGCAAATAAGAACGCACAGAGCAAAGACATTCCCACCCACATGTAGCTCGTTGATTTAAAATCATATCTGCAGTAGAGCAATCTACATTTCAGCTTCAAAATCAGTCCAGTATAACTCAGGACATACTTTTCTCTCTAACTGCTATGGGACAGTTGTTCCAGTTCTACTACACAGTTATATTGGAACAACAGAATAAAGTCTTAAAGGCTCTAGTACTGTTGCTGCTAATGCCTGAACAATTTGCTGGCAAGAATCAAGTTAGTTCAGCTCTTACCTAGTTGATAATTCTACCCTTCAGTCCCTTGATAATTCAGCATTTTAATACATGGCTCAGATTAGTGTCTGCAGACAAATTCACTTGATGCACAACTGACATCATCTTGATTAAAGTGATGCAAAACTTCCCGTGCAATTTCTTCCTTCCATTGAGTATTGATTTTGTTGCTGTGCAATTTCTGCTGGAGTTCTGCTCCAGCAGTACCAGACAGTTGTCTAGCAAGTGGACAAACATTTGCCTTTAAGTCTTTAGAATTAGTTTTCAATTTTTGCATGCTCTGCTGTGGTCATACCAATATGACTAGTCTACTGACAGACTTGCTGTTCTAGACAGAATATAACTAATATTTAAATTATGTACTATTAACAAAATACAATACAACTGCTTTCAAAATGGACATATTCTTACATCCATGAAACATAGTGGACCATTTTGAATCATGTGGTTCATTTCTAGCCAGTACCAAGGCAATTGTGAATACTCTTGGTTCCCACAGAACTAAATGTAACTCAGCTCTTCACAAGTCATTGCAGTCGCTCTTTGAGTGCTGAGAAAAGCCGCATTACATTGAACTCTGTGTTTGCCATCTGCCTTCATGTGTCCATGACCCTGCAATCAACACAGGCTGACTCAGGCATGGTTGATGCATGCAGGCACAGTTGTGGGAAGCTCTTGTGAAATAATGCAGTTGTAGTGCACATTCATTTAGCAGCATAACCACATTAAGAAGTTTGATATGCAAGATGGAAATGTAAAGCTTGCTTCTGAATGTTTGTCTTTGTTCCAGACTTTTGATGAATGTGTAGCAGCTGGAGGCTCAGATTGTGCCCCTGAGAAACTCTGGCTTCAAATTCCGTTCTTTTGTGGCCACAGTTCTGAGTGCTGGTAAGAATATGAAGCTGGTTAAAGTTGCAGATCAAATATATTATTCATGTAAATTGTATTTCGCAAATCAGAATGCACAGCAGAAAATTAGAACATGGCTGCACCTTAATTAACAAGTGTACTTGATGGTTATCTTCCAAAGTACTAAAGAATAAAGTTGTTTTGAACACTGCAGACAGCTGTCAGCCATTTTCAAACTAAGGTGTAGATTTTTTTCTAAACCCCCATGTTAATGTCTGAGTAAAAGCTGTTTTAAGTAGAGCTCTTTTCCCAGTTCTGTTTGTTATAATGCATATAAATAGAAAAATTCAGTATGTAAGAGCTACACGTACCCTCATTTTTAGTTAAGGAAATAGTCTTTATAACAACTGTAATGTAAATATGAATGGCTGTGTATGCATCACAGTTGAATAATTTTCTTTCTGAAAGTGGTCAGGAAATTGAAATTTAGCAGTTGGTACACAGTAATTTGGTTCAATTTATCAGTAGGAAAAGAAGGGTGGACATAACAGGTTTTAAAAAAAACCCAAACTAATATTGTGACAAACATGCTGTGTTGGAATGCCATTTCAGGTATGAATTTCCCACACTGTATTTCTGTGTAGGGGAGAAATGTGTGTATGGTAATCTTTTTATTTGGCACAAGGCATGAGCAAGTGCTTGCAAAGTCTGATGTGCCATATGAAGGAATAAGCGGCCCAGAAACTTGCACTTTCCTTCATTATTTGTCCTCTAGTAAAGCTATCTTGATTGATTGATTGATTGATTGATTGACGGAACTTCTATACCACCCAAAGGCTAAAGCTCTCTGGGGAGTTAAAATGCAAATATTCTGTAGTCTTGTTGTAGATGCCTGGGAGTAAAGCTTAAATATGCCTTTCAGTTTCTATTTTTATTCTATGTCAGAAGTGATACTCTTAAAAACTTTGCTACTACGGCAAAACTTTCCACAGTGAATAGTGCACAGCACATTTGAAAAAGGCATTAGTGTTATCAAAAAGTTAGAAATCAGATCCATAAATCTTTTGACATCTAACCTAGGCAATGAAAGGAGCAAAACTGGGGAGCAGGGAAAAAAGCAAAGGAAATTAAAAATGTGTGTGGCTGAAACTTTGTTTTCTTGTCTGTGCAAAGATAACAGCTAAGCCATTCTTTTAGCCTGGTGTGAGAATATCTAAATGAAGGGAACCAAAATTCTTGGCAGACATCAAAACCTTCCTGTAATTACTTTTTATCGTTTTAGGAATGTGGGAAGCAGATGGGCTTTGGAACAAGCCAAATACAACTTGATTAATGAATATTTCCTAGTGGGAGTTACTGAAGAACTTGAAGACTTTATTATGTTGCTGGAGGCAGCTTTGCCCCGCTTCTTCAGGGGTGCTACAGAACTGTACCGCACAGGTATTGACCATGCATTAAGTCAGCATTTTTAAACAAAACTTTACTCTTTAGAGTGACCCTTTAGGACGTGAATGAGCTATTTTTCTGAGATGGTAGTGAAATTTGTTATTTCTGAGAGACTTAGTGCCCATGTGGTTCCATCTGATCCCAGTTGCTATTTCCAGTTTCTTCTTGGATGTACTGGACATTATATGTTTCTGGGTTTTGCCCAGTAGGTTCTTCTGTAGTTGTAAGCCCAATGAAGCAGGAATGGCACTGCCATGTTTATGTTGGACTCCAGGTACCAATGAATTCCATAGTCATATGAAAAGAATCTGTAACCATTCAGTGACAGAATAGTTGACTGTTCTGGAAAACTTCCTGCCTGGCATCAAGCTAATCAGTATTCCAAATCTCCTTTAGGATCAGCCCAGATTTATCCTCCTCACATCCTAAATATCAGATACAAATCTGAGCAATCAGTGATGGGTGTTGTCCCTGGCCACATTGCACAACTTCCTGGCCTGCCTGCTTCAGTAATTCCACTGTGATTTATGGACTCCAGCAACCACCGATAATCAAACCAGCTCCTCTGTTCCTATCTTCATTCTGGTTTCTCTGTCTTAGGGTGAAGTCCAATGGGAATGTCCCTAAGCCTCCAAACCCAGAGGTTTATGAGCATCCTGTACAGAGTGGGGAAAAAGGCTTGTTCCACCTTGCAAATTGCCTAGATGGCTCTCTTCAGCCACCTAGCTGAGGTGGAGGGGAGCAGGATCCAAGTGCACATCCCCAGCTCTGAGGTCAAAGCTCTTTTCTGACCTTGGAGATTGGAATGCTAAGCAGCCTAAGGCCCTCTGGACATACTCTAGGGTCTAAGGTTACTCTGCCTATTATGCTTGAGTGTGATAGAACCTTGGAAACTGGCTTTGATAGGCAAGAGGGTATATACAATACTATATGTTTCACATGTAGCTAATGGCATGTGCCTGCAGTAAATGGCTGGGATGTTTTGCTTGCTTCTAAGGGAAAAAAGTTGAGATTAAAAACTTATGCCATGAGAAAACTTGCAGTCATTTATATTAATCAAATTATGTGCACAGTTGGTATGTAGCCTGTTTTCTATTAACTTTATTATCAATAGTACTGAATTTCCAAATAGGCATTAGTCATGGTTGAAACAGATATCTTAAATGGATGTGATGTGAGGAAATGCAGCTCCCCATGCAAACGCTTCTTTATTGTTTCAGTAATTAACCCTTTAAACAGCAAGAGTACACTAATGCAAATGCATTTATGCTTAATGTCAGGGCTCCTGCTCTATCCCTCCTAGAAGCTTAATAAATCTTGATCCAAGCTCTGTCACTTTGTGTTCTCATTTAGCAACAAGCTGACTGGAGAATACTGTTTGTGCTCTCTCTCTCCCCCCATCCCCCATTGTAGACTTCTGGGATCATCCACGTTATATAAATCAAAGTAAATTTATTACTTTATATTTTGCTTTTAGGCAAGAAGTCTCATCTTAGGAAGACAACGGAGAAAAAACTCCCCACAAAAGAGACTATTGCAAAGCTGCAGCAGTCTGAAATATGGAAGATGGAGAATGAGTTCTACGAATTTGCACTGGAGCAATTTCAGTTTGTCAGAGCACATGCAGTTCGGGAAAAAGATGGAGAACTATATATTCTGGCACAAAACTTTTTCTATGAAAAGATCTACCCTAAATCGAACTAAGAACAATGCATATTTTTAGGTTAAGGAACTAAACCTTGTGGCTATATCCTTATTCTCAGCCCCAATTTGTATATTTCTGATAAACTGAGGCACATCAGTCTTGAGCTTAGTAGAATGAACTATGGTTGCTCGAAGAAAATGGCTACTGACTAAACACATTGGTAATCCAAAAGTATACAGTTGTTGCTGCCCTACACCTGGAGAAGCCTAAATATGTATTTACAAAAACTACCAACTCACCAATTGTAGCTGAAACTATAAAGATGAAAGGCTTCCCTATATGGTCTTTTTGATTCACAAGACAGCTTATTTTACTTAGCTTTCTGGGAAGAGGAAGCTGTTGGTTCCCTAGCCTCAACATGGAGATTTGGGTGGTATACACTTATGAATAATATTAATAACTGGCTGACATTTGTGCTTTGTTCTTGTGAATTTATATCACATGACATTCATTGGAATGTTCGATCATGTTCTGCTAAGAAAATGCTGCAGCTGGATTTGCCCATATTTGTAAGTGTGGGTTTTCATTTTAAGAAGCTAGAACCAATCAATGTATTTAAAAATTCAAATTCCATAGTGATCTTGTCAAAATGCCGAAAATCAAGGCAGTGTTCCTTTAATATCCTTTGCAATTCCCATTAATGTTGGGAAAACTCTCTAAAAAGCTGGCCTTTGCCTGCACATCAATATAAAACAAATAGTGAATTCTGTATCATTGTTCCATGGATTCTTTGTATTTTAAAGAACTGGTGACTCCATATTATGACTCAACTAGTGAGCTGTGGTATGGTTAGGGTTTTCCTACTTAGATACTTTTACCTGTAGAATATTTTTACTAAGGTGCTTTATAATGTGTTTTAAAGCATTGCATTTGCAAAAGGAGTAAAATGCTGTAAATAATGCATATTTTATGTATTTGGACCAAAAGGTTACCAGTAACTAGTTTAATGTGTTTTGGCACCAGTTTTGTTGTATGTGAAGTAAAAGCATCACATCTGCTGTTCAAATTCCAGTTTTTAGTTAACACTTGGACATCACTAAAATGCACTTCAGTGACCTCAACAACTTTAAATACACAGTGTCTCTCCAGGAGCCCCCTTACAGAAAACTACTTAATCTGCATCCTTTTATCATGCTTAAAAGGAAAAGGAAAACGGAAGCATGTGGCCTGGCCAAGAGAGATACAAAGAAATTGACGTCAATATTTTCATGGAACTGCCTTATGTTACTTCAGTAAACTTGCATTTGCCATGTTTAGCACCTTATAGTACTTACATACGTGAGATTTCTTTAGCAGTTGTTTAAATATCGGGATACTACATTTTTAACAAAATTCTAGGAAATGTGTAGTTCTTTATATTCCCACTGTGCACCTTTCTTTGTCAGCTTGTTTCTGTTTTTAAATTAATGTTAAAGTTTAAAGAGGTTTTTTTTTATTTCAATTGGATATCGCCTTTGAACATCACATTCTATAAGGTGTTAGAAGTGCAGTGTAGATGTATTGATAGGGGAACTTTACCAAATCTTGTATCTGCTGTACAACCACAAAGAGGTTAACTGTCTATAAACTGAATGTTTTGATGCCAAAAAACATGATTCTACTATAAAGGTTAAAGAGACTGTTAAGTAAAACTTTTATTCTTTATTTTGCCTTCTTCTTAGAGATTTACTGGCTTCCCCATAGGTTTTTCTTTTCACTTAGTAATGATTGATTATATTATTTGTTTCTTCACTGTATTACGATGAGCCAGAATATTCTATAACTACATTGGTCCAAGTGGATTGAGACATTGGACAAAAAAGTAAACTTTTGTTGGACCAACTGGTTATTTAAAATATATCAAACTTGTGAACCAGTGTGTTTATCCCCAGGTGTTGATGCTCAGAGCACAACTAAAAAGTTTTTTGTCCAAGGTAATGGTGATATAACGGGGCTGTTCATGGTTGAAGTTGTGCCTCAAAAGGAGGAGGACAGTGCAGCACTGGAGTGAGCAAACATTGCCTTGTAGAATCAAGTAATTGTAGAAATGACTTCCAAAATTGTGGTATGAATCTTCTGAGTTAGGGCTGTGGTACAGACTTCATGAGGTAGGTTGACTACCATACCTGGCAAAATCTCCACTGTGTGGACATGTCCTCAAAGTGAGGAGTGTGGTATAGTAATTGAATACTCTGTATACAAATGGGTTTGACAGTTCAGGTTTATTTAAATATTCACGCTGAAATTATGTGCCCAGTTACCTGGAAGCAAGCCTATTGAACTCAGTCAGTTTTAGTTCTGAGAAAACATGCTTAGGATTGTGCTGGCCAAGTAGTAAACAAACAGTGGGCAGTACATAGATAATATAGGTAAAGAGGCACTTTTATGTTTCCCAAGTGATCATGCTAAGCACATGCTCCATCAGCTCCAGTGTGTTTTAGCCTAGCTCTCATAAGCCATGAATGGAATTTCTTGTGGTATATTCAACTTAATGACAGAACATTATCAGGTACCACTCCAGCTGGAGATTATAATATTTCTTATGATGTTTTGGTTGTTCTGATTTACTATATGAAGTATACAGTTGTGGCAAGGGACTGCTGCGATATTAAATGATATTGGAAGAAGTTAGAAAAGTTTATAGTTGCATTTATAATTAAGATAATAGGAGGCACACCATACCCTCTTTTCTTAATCTCTCAACTAAACTTTATTCTCTCAAGTTTTTTGCATGATGAGCTTATAAACTAATTTTTAAAAGAGCACTGAATAAAGGTGTTGCTTTTTACAAAATGAAATACAGGCATCTAAACACTTAAACACACTTGCAAGTTTACAAAAGTAACTGAAAATGCAGCATGCATAGTCAGCTCATTTTGACAGTATTTAAAGGTTTAGAAAGAAATTTATTTGTGCAGGTCTGTTTTGTATTCTGTACAGAATTGCTTTGCAAGGGCAAAAATGGCTTAAAATACATTTAGGGAAGAGCTCTGGTGATTGATTGACTAGATCTCAGAAGCTGGGGTTTTGGTCCCTGGAATAATTATACCATTTCTTGTTTTCCTATGGCTAACGTTCTTTGATATTCATTCCAATTGTTTACTTGCCTGTTGTTTGAACCCCTTTCTAATGCCCAGTTTCCAAATATTCCAGTTAGAGCTAAGTCAAATCATTTAGCTGAGTCTTTTTCCTCTGTCATTTGGCTGTGGGGAAGATTTACCTAAAGATAAAGGTGGGGTAGGAGAATTTTTGAGAGACTTGCAGTGTATGGGCAAGGATTGTTGCTTGGTGCTTAATTCCTGCAATACAAGTGACAGGTGTTCCTTGTTTTTTAATTTTTAAAAATATATCATGCCTGCTCATAGCAGTGTGGGGATCTGCATAGGCTTTGACCTTGCAGCATTTCCTGAAATGCCTATGCGCCTATGATGCAAAGTTAATCACGGGCATTCCAAGAGGGAAGCAAGTCTTATTTTAAAGTTCAAAAACAAGAAAAAAAATCTTGTTTCTTAAAAAAAGGAAAAATTACAAGCAATAATTTCAGGTTTTATTTGTCACTTGCAAACACCTAGATGATTGGCTAAGATTTTGCTTCCACCCAGGTTGATTCAGACGTAACTCCAAACTATGACTTGCAGTTCAGGTGAGCCTTGATTTGTATGATTTCTCATACCTTCTTTGATTATTTCTGTATACTATCCCAAATTGTGGCTTTTGAGGATGGAGTAGCATCCCAGCCCAAACTCAGTCTCTGAATTGAAACTGTGAATTACTGGAATATTGCAAACCAGCTCCAAACCATGGCTTCAGATCCAGGTTCAGTGACAGCTTGCAAATTGTATTTTGTTGGTGTTGGGTCAGAAAACATGACAAACCACAATGTGGTGTTGTATGTAGCCATTTCATAGACTTTGACGTTCCTCCACCATTAAGTGATATGCCTGTTGAAAACATTCCTTGCAGGCTAGGCATCCTCCCAAATGGCACCCACAAAGCATGATTGGCTGCTGAAATATTGCCTTTTTTATACAGATCCATGAACTGTAACTCTCTGAAAACAGATGTTTAAAATTCTCCAAATTTGAAATGAAAATGCTGAAAAGGAGTGAAGAGAAAACCAAAACTGAGAAAATTAATGTCCAAAGGCTACTGAAAGTATCTTCTAAGCCCAATCATGTATGTTGGACAGTTATGACTTATTTTATCCTTACATTTAGAGAAAATTGTTTCACTAGTTATAAACCTGAATTAGATGTTTCATTGGATATTGAATAATGTTGCATTAAAGATACAGCCCACAGTCCTGATGATAATTCGTTCATAGTATTAATCTCATTAAGATACTTTAATATATGCTTCAAATAAAATAGTAGGAGCTTTTAAAGAATTCCTTTACAAATCCTTAGGTTTTGTAAGGGATGGCAGCAGGGAAGGAAAATACTATTTCTTTACGGATACCTTATATATTCTATAAATCCAAATATCCAAGATGGTTTATATATCTGTCATCAACATTCCTGGTATAATCTCATTTTCCTGATATAAACCTCATCCAATCTGCAGTGGCAGCCCCATTCATATGAATAGAGGACACAGATGGTTCTGTACATGGGTTGTTTCTTTCACTGAAATGAGTGGTCAATTTAGACCAGAATTTTCTGTGGCCATAGAACTGGGATTCAAGGCCTTAGTTTGCTCCACTGGTCTATACATGTTTGTCACCTCCAAACACTAAACAGTATTGAGCTGTTCAGACATCCTGAGGGTATATTCAATTCTTTATCATATCTCTGCATTTAAAAAAGATCATTTTATAATATACTGAAATGTTACTAATTCACTGACTTGAGGTACTGCATTCAGAAAAACATAATCTGAAAATTTAGTTATAAGAATTTGCACATTTAAAAATGTAGCAACATTCATTGGCATTTACAATTATTGGTACTTTTTTGGGAAACCTAACATGCAGAACTTAATAATTAAGCGAGGATTTATAGTTAGAATGTCAGAATTTAGCAAATGAGTGCTACAAAATGTACAATGTGTACCTGCTCAAATACTCTAGTACAGACCCCTAGATCTTACATAATTGAAATGGGAGTTGAAGTGTGTGAGTGTAACCAAGTCTCCTAAGAAATCTGGCTTGCCTTTTAGAAACTTTGCAGTTCTGAATATGAGCAGCTGTCATTTTGTTCTGATCCCAAACATTTGCCTCTGTTAAAATCCTGGAATAAAGCCCATTAACTTTGATGGAATATGCTTCAAAATAAGCATAATATGATTTCAGCATAACTAGATCGGTTTATAGCCATTCTTGTTTTTACGCATCACATGGTATTGGAAAAGTGTTGTATGAATATGTATGGGGGCTAGGCTAAGCTGCAGAGGGAGCATGCTGAAAAGCCTCTTAGTGTGTCCACTGTCAATTTGGCTCTTAAAAGGAGTATTTTGTGACTATTCAAGATCAGCCTAAAGGAAGTTGAATTATCAGTTGCCAGGCTATAGCCTATCTTAAGCCTAGTAGCTGTGTAACCTTTGGTGACACCTATTTATAAATTGAAGCCCTTGTGAAGATTTTTGTAGGAGGTTTGCTAAAGGTCTGTTTAAACGCTTGTATATCTCTGAAATTTTGGAAAACAAAACTGTAGCTTCTGTGTTAGAGCATTTCAGAAGCAGTATCGAATGTAATTTTGAGAACATGGATTGTGCCTCTCTTTTTTTAAAAACAAACACACACACACACAGCTAAATAGTGCCTTTTTTCCTCACAATCCATGTTAGAAGATGCTTACTTCTGTTTTCCTTTCTCTTCATCTGCTGATTCAATTGTGCAATAGTCTCCCAAATTTAAAACTATTTTGTCACATCTGTTTTGAGACAATTGCTTCATTTTTCCCTCTTTCCAAGAGCTTTCTGTTGTTGAAGTGTTTTCAGTTGATTATCTGATGCAAATGATACATAAAATAAAATACCCTATGGGAATGGGGAGGATAGTCTGGTGTCTTTTCTTTTAATTTCTCTTGTAGATACACAAATGTCTGTTTATATTTTTGGAAGTCAAAATTAAAATGCAGACAGTTAAAATGATAAATGCAGCAGGGGGTACTATCTCTTTTTATCATAGTTGCATTTGTGGAGTCAAACATAATGCAACTAGGTTTGACCTTGTGGTTTGTGTAGTGAGAACCTTGACTAGAAATGTGGAAGGAGGCCGAAGTGTGTCACATGAGGAAAGCCTTGGGTTAATTATAAAACCAGATAGGTGTGGAAATAAGGCAGGGCTGGTTATGGAGTGATCATCCATACTTCAGGAGTTTCAAGTGTGAGCCAGTAGGTATTCGATGGAAATCAGAGCAATCAGCAGTTATGTCAGAGATCATGCCTTTAGGTATTGCTATAGGCAGAGAAGAGAGCAGGGCCAAATCCCAGGCACCACAAAGTTGGCACCGTCCTGGCCAGTAGTACATACTCTGAGTTTCTCCCAGAACTGGCTTCTCTCAGTGGGGACTTACTTGAAAAGGCAATGTACTGTAACCAGTTATCCAGGCAAGCTTCCAGGTGGTGGTAGTAATTGCAGTGCCAAGTTCTGATTGACTTTTCAAAATAGTTTCCTGTTTTGAAGAACACAGGCTCTTTCTAAGGTCCACACCCCCTCTAACTTACTGGCTTCTTGAAATGCTCTGTTTCTTATAAAAAGCTACATGCCTCTTTAGAGAAAGCATTCAGTCTGCGACTGAGCCAATGTAATGTCTCTGTTTGTTACTCAGAAGCTGTAATGCATAAATGCAGTCTTTTATAAACGTTCCGGGAACTTAATGTTCAGTGCTGCAGCTGCCTTTGAGCTGTGGGACAGTCAGCCGACTCCACTTTAAGTGCTTGCTTTGATCTCTTAATGGGATAGTTCCTAAATATTTAGTCGTCAGCATTACTTGCTGAGGCAACTGCTGTATGGTGTCTCAGTGCTTTTTAGGATGACCTGTATGTTCAGCCAAGGAGACTCCTGAAGGTTAAATACTTAAGATTACAGGGGGGTGGTTGGTCGTATTTCTAAAATGTGGAGTCCAACCTAAAGGAATCTCCCAGGTGCAGTCTTTTCATTCGAGGCCATATTCCTTTTATGCTTCAGACCCAGGCAATTGCAAGGCTGATAACATTGGTATAGGCACATCCTTTTGCCTAAAGTAAAATATGGATCCATTACAATAACTTATTGAAGAGAATGACAACAGCTTGGTATGGAATACATTAGAGTCCTGCAAAAGAAAATGTGAAAATTTTATCAAGTTGCCATATTGGTTACCAAAGAAATCTTTTAAAACAGATGCCAAATATCCCCAAATTCACTGAGGGAAGGCATATTTGTTCATGGCTAGGTCTTTCTGTATCATTTTTCTGGGTGCTACGATTGAGAAAAGCATAATTTTCTTGACTTCTTAATAAAATATAAGCTGCAAGTGAATCTCAAAGTGATATCCAGATGTTTTCTTCATGCTGAATTCCCCCCCTCCTGCTGTGACCTCCCCCTGGGTTTCATTACCACATAGCACAGATGTGGTAACTCACAATATGAGCTAATTTAAAAAAACAAATAATTCTCTTTATTAAAGAATAGATTCTACAAAGAACACCTGTGGGTTCAAAACGAAAGCTTCAAGACCTTTCAACTACTGAGAATAACATACTGTTACCCCATCAAAATGAAAGGGGCCAGGCAAGAATTTATGCCAATTTTTATAAACACGTGTTATTTTAGATGATGGCCTTTCAAGTTGTCTTCCACTTCTGAGCTCTAAGCTTTATAAAGGAATGTATTTGTAAGGATTGTTAGCATACTAATAATTGAAATTTCAAAGAGTGATATTTGGATTTTGTGCTTAAAGGCAGAGATGTCACATGAGGAATGTGATCCTTCAAATCATGAAGCCTCTGCTGCTGTCTATAGGTGAGCCTGAAAATGCTCAGACAACTTTGTCCATTCCCAGCCTAGTGCCTATCCAGAAGTTGTGGAATACAACTCCCATTATCCTGGATTAGGCATGATGGCTGGGGCTGCTGGGCCAGCATACTCTGCAGGCTTCAGTCCTGCAAGTGCAGGAAAACTACAGATAGGGAGGGAATGGATCTTGCTCTGGGAAGCAAGTAAGAGTTCTGAAAGGCAGTTACATTGGCAAGGGTCACACTTATTTGAGCAAGTCTCAGATATAAATAGTACTACTGGATGGAGAAGAATGTCTTGGTCAGATTTAGATTTAGAACAGAAGCTATAGCAATGCTCCTCAAACTTTCAAATTGCCATTGCCTTACACAAACAATGATAGCCTGATGCAGGACGTGATGGTGTCTCTCATAATGCTTTTCTGGCAGCTCTGATACGCCTATCAGAGGACTATTTTCTGTTTGCCAGTAAAAGCAAGAAATGAAAGCTTCATGGACTTTTTCGTACAGAAGGATATGTTTATGTGGCAACAGGAATGATATAGTTTGCTTTCAAGTGTTCAAAATATTTTTTTCAGGTATTGCCCTTCTGTAATCTTTATAAGGACCATGTCAAGTAGGATTCCCCTCTGCAAAGAGGAAGCTAAGTGACAATGGCGATGCTCAGTGAGTTTGTGGCAGAGCTGAAATTTAAGGCATTGCTTATTTTTGCTGGGATGTTTTGCATGTAGGGAGGGGCTGTCTAGTTTGCATTATGATGTTTCCTTTGTAGTAAATATTTATTCTGGATCATTCTCAATGCATTATACATTGATTAAGCTAGGGAAACGTGATGTTTTTGGCTAAGTGTAGCATTTCCTCTGGGATAATCTGTGAGAAGTCACATGCTAGTGTCCTCTGTTCCCCCTTTTCTCTCTTGTGCTCTTTGCCATCCCCTTTGAATACTCATGATTGCACTTTCTTTCCCCCTACCCCTGGTTCTTCTCATTCTCTGGCACATGTGCCTGCTTCTTTCCTTCTCTCTCCGTTCCACACCTTTTCTGTTCCCTTTCTCCTGTTCGTTCTCTCTCTCTCTCTCTCTCTCTCTCTCTCTCTCTCTCTCTCTCTCTCTCTCTCTCTCTCACGCACACGCACACGCACACGCACACGCACACTTTCTCTGAGATTCCTTTTTCCAAAGCTCTGAACTGGTTAGGTTGAAATTTGCAGATTTAATCAATATTTTTAAATCCTCCCCTGAAAAAAGTTCCAGTATGAAACTAAATAACTAGAAAAGTGTGTGTGTGTGTGCGCACGCGCAATATATTGATACAGATATATAAAATCACAACACTCATCCTCTGAACCTGTTCTGTATTTCTCTGGACCCCACTTCCTTCAGTTTCAGTTGCAGGATCAATGTGACGGAGAAGAATTAACCATTTTTGAACTTCCTGCCCAAGCTCTTTCTGACATCAAAATTGAATTTTCCTTCCTATCTCAGATTCTTCCTTGATTCTAAATTGATTTTATGCACAGCTCAGGAAAGTATACAAATGATTAAATGAATGCCTAGGATGCAGAACCTATTTTCTGTATAACATTCCAGCCACTTCCAACCCACCTCACAATCTTCTAGAGCACCAGACTTTTAGGCAGTGCTTTATGTTACTGAATATTATCTGTGTGGATAAACTGTAATATGCATAACAACATTCAGAATACACACATCAGCATATTTATTGTTCACAAACCTTTTAAGTCAAGCCTAACCCACCACTCCAGTACTAGAATATATTTGATCACACCATATATAGTCTTGGAAACTGCATTAAAATGTGGATGACAAAATAAGAAGCAGGCGTCCATTTTTATGTAAAATTAGAATAATTCAACAACCAGCTGGCTCCTGTAAAAACAATACAGGCCCATCAGCCAAGTTCATGAGTTGTAACTGAGAACAGTGATAGAAGTCAGACCTTACTTGATAATTCAAATTAACACAAAATATTTATGACTGCCCCTTCTGATCTCAATTACAAAGGTTTTTGTTTTTTTAGAAACATACCTGGACACATGGAATAAATATTTGTTCTGAAGAGAATCCTTCAAGTCTGGCTCTTCAGACCACATCAGCACAAGCACTGGTTTCATTATGCGAAACACCTTGATTTAGCAAGTTGCATGCAAACTTAGTCTAGCTCAAGAGCAGAGCCATTGAAATCAGAGGGTCCAGTTACTTGTGGGTTTGTTGATTTCAGTAGGTCTCTTCTGTAACTGCCTGAGCTGGTCCCTTAACCAATGGGCTCACAGCACTTAAGTGTAATTTCCTTATTCAGTGCCCAGCAGGCAACCTGTCGTGTCATTTGAACCTGGACAGCATGGCTTGTGGGAGGGAGAAGTAGCCCTCCAGCAACCCATAGGCTGCTGTTGGCATGTACTATAATTTAAATAAGCCTCTGTGGCTTAATATTTTTACTTTTCTGCCCTCCTAAAAAGCAGAAAATTATTTCAATCTCCCTCGGCCTGTGAAGTAGGCCAGGTGGAAATGTACTGACCTGCTCCAAGCCACCAGGTAAACTTGAAGCTCACCAAACATATGGACCACGATCCCACATTTAGCCTAATGCCCTGGCCATTAAATCTGTTTCATGTGATGGGATGCAAGTTAAACAGGTTTATCCCAGCAAAGCCCATGCCTGGCATTCTCTCAGCAAGCATCCATGTTTCTCCTTTGCTAGTATGGGTCTTGTGTATTGTAATACTGAAGTGGCAATGTGACAGAAGTTGGATTCTGGCCACAGTGGTGGGAATAAGACTGGCATGCCAACTGCTCTGTAGGTCTTATGTTCAGTTGATCTAAGCAGCAGATGAGTAAACAAAAGTTTTAGTCACATATTAAAATTTCTACCTTCCCAATTAATTGCTTCGGTTGAGGGCAAGCAAATCTTTAGGGCTCTGTGATGGTGTTTCAGTGCTTATGACACAGATGTGTCAACATCCTATTCCTTGTGTCCAGCTTAATGAAAAAGGAGTGTACATATTCCTCTTCATTCTGTAACCAAAGCTAGCAGATGTGTTGCCTCACAGCATGAAATGCATGTGTCTTCTAGAAATTAAAAGCGATGGGCAACTGAACCCGATGATACAGAAATCAATGGCCAGGTTTCCAAGAGCTGTTTAGCCTTCCCAAAACATCCACTTCCTTCTATTCCACAAGGTAAAACAGGCTGGTGTAGGAAGGCGATAACTTGCTGTTTAGAATGCTGTACAGTAAAAACCAAAGACACCCTCAAAAGTCCTGCAAGCCTCTCTGAAGTTAGACCCAAATAGTACAAAGGTTATGAAGAGCCATGTGGTGTTTGCTAATGGATAATCCCTCAGGTTTCAGTAGATTTTATAGCATAGTAGAAATCTAGCTGGCTAGAATAGTACTCCTCTGGGGTTTAGGGTTAATTATATATAAAAAATCTCCAATTAAAATAGGAATGAAAGTGCCATGAGCAGCAAATTTTGTAAACACCGGAGCTAGCACATTTGACCCTCCTGTTGGACAGGGCTTGGAACAGATGTGCAAAAGCCTAAATTTGGCAAAGATATTTATTTATTTCTCTACTGCCAACTAGCTGAAGCTCTCTGTAGTTGTGTGGTGGTTTCCCCAGCCGGCCGGTTCTCCTGTGGAAAAAAAAATTGCATTGATTACAAAGCATGTTTACTCACATCGACTTTCATTGGCCTTGCTCTTAAATAAAAAGCTACTAAGGGTACAATCCTATGCATGTTTAGATAAGGGATTGCTGGGAGCTGCAGGGCTTTTTCTGTCTAAAAATGCTAGGATTGTGGTCTGAGATAGCTTAATCCCCCACTTGGTGTTCTTTCTGAATTGTGTTCTAAATATTTTCTTGGTTTAGAATCCTATCACACACTGCTCTAATGTGGCTCACTAGTGCGCAGTAACTGGATATTAGAAATGTTTGGTTCCTCAGGTGAACGGAAAGCAGCAACATCCAAGACTAATCACACCAGCAAGTCCAGCAGGTCACAACAGCACGACCAGCACGAAACTCGCTTCTTCCTCAAGTCTGCATTGGGCCATTTTACACATCCTCTCAACTGATCCTATGCAGTCAGAAAGACCTGTCGAATCTCTCCTTC
The DNA here is from genome assembly GCF_004798865.1 of Varanus komodoensis. Lineage (NCBI taxonomy): Eukaryota > Metazoa > Chordata > Lepidosauria > Squamata > Varanidae > Varanus > Varanus komodoensis. Next base: position 5,299,968 of record NW_025335641.1, read on the forward strand.
CGCCCCCACCACCCCCTGCACGCGCGCGCACACACACACCCCCTCCTCCACACTCCAATTGGGCAGTGAGCATCACTTTCAGTATTTCTTTTGGAATGGCTTTTGCTGGAAGGTCCACACAGAGGATGCTTGCACTCCATGCTATTTTTAAGAGTAAGGATTCTCCTCTGATGGTCCCATGAAAAGCTATTCAATCACCTGTTGGCAACTTTAACCATCTCATAAAATCTACAATGTATCCTTATAGTATACTTTTAGGAGATGACTCTGTATCAAGCTGCAGCTTGTTGCCCTTTTTAGCTTTTTACAAGCTGTGTGCACTTTAACTGTCCCCATAAAACTTTACTTGAACCCTGGTGTCATAGTGTCTCCCTTCTTTTTCTCTTCCCACCCCTTCTAAGAAGTTTTGCTTTCTTTCATGCATGGAGCAGAGTGACCTTCCTGTGCACAGTGTATCCCATTTGAGGCACCTGGGGGTAATGGATAACTGTTCTCGGCAGCATTTCCCTGTTTGCATGGACAGTGACAACCTGTGCTTTTGTATGTTCTCAGTTTTATAGAGACTGTCTTCCATATTTTAGCTATCTAAGTGTTTAATCTCTGTCAAAAGATCTAGACTAACATAGTCAAGTGGTACCTTTTGGAGAAGTGGTAAATCACTTGGCTTGTAAGTATTGTTCTCCAACTCTCATGTGAAACATGCACCAAATGTGCCTTGTCTAGTTGCTTGCTGGAGTTTATTATTATTTCTGTCTGCGTACTTAATGAACTAGGTCAATAAACCAAGTCTCACTGGCTACATACCATAAATGACTCAAGTGTAAGGGAATAAAGCCAACATTTCTTTTGAAAATCCTTTATTGATACTATACCTTTCAGACAATAGGTAAACAGAACTTTTCTAACCTATCATACTGTTTTATTTTTTATTAAAAATACTAAACCTAAGGAATATACTTAGGCAGGCAGCAAATGCAGGCTTTTTAGCAACCCTCATTTACTCAAAAGTAAGGCCCAATGAAAGGAAAGAGAATTCCTGGGAAGAATGTTTAGGTTCCAAGCCTTAAGCTGAAAAAGGCTGCAACATAGAACTTTCAGTAAAAACCTTGAATTCTATTAATGTTTCCTGGTAAATCCCACTTAATTCAATGGAACTATGTCCAAAAAGTCTGCTTAGCAATTACCTAACCACCCTATTTTAAAAGCTGAAAACAAATCCAACCACTTTATAGAAAGCAAATACATCAAACCCACTTAAGGTGACCTAACAGGGTCCTGTTTTAATTTTTTTATTATAAGATTTCAACAAAAGAGCATTTTAAAAAGGAAAAAAAAATCTGAAAATGTGGCTATATAGATTTCAATGTATTCATTTAAATGCATACTATAGATGAGAAAATAAAGTTTTGTAAGAACTAAACAAACTTTTTAAAAAGCAGACCAAAAAACCCTATATCCTTTTGCAGGGGGCACCCTTACACCACCCATTCAAATGGAGGAGGCAAGTGCTTCTCCCTCTAATGCTGCCCCACCAGTCTTCTGAACTCTCAGAATGCCAAGAAGACTCCATTTGCACTGGCCGTGCATTAACTTCCCAGATGCAGAGGGATAACCAAAAAGATTGTGTTATTAAGAGTAGAGAGTAAGGAGAATTCCAGTGCAAAAATTATCTGAATAACAACCAAAACAATCAAGCCACCTTAACTTTAGTAAAGATGGTAAATTCACTCTAGGTATCCACCTGATTTGAAATCTGACTTGGAAATTTGCACCATGACCTAAGATTGGTTGTACCAGTACTGTTGGCATGATACTATGTGACTTACTTGATGCAAATCCCACTGTACTCCATGACTGTGTTTAGCACTGTCAGTGATGAAGCAAACTAGGATCAAGGCTAAAGCAATGAAGGACTCACTTCTTGGCCTTCATGGTTTTTCTAAGGCTTACTGCTGTGTTAACAGCAGAAGCTGCAGCTACCAAAAGTTCTCTCTGATGCGTCTTTTGAGACTTCAGTCCCAGCTAGACAATCTTCCCTTTCTGCAAGAAGCTGAACAGTAAACATTTGTGAAAGCTTTGTGACCTGAACTGCTGGGATATTACTGGAAAGGTGGAATATTAAACCAAATAAATGGGAAAGCCAGTGCGGCGCAGTGGTCAGAGTGTTGGCCCGGGACTGAGAGATCCAGGTGTGAGTCCCACCAGGCCATGAAGCTCACTCATTGGCTTTGGGCCAGCCACCTACCTCACAAGATACAACAGAGATAAGTAGGGTCATGTATGCTGCCATGGGCGCCTTGAAGGAAAACTGAGGCATAAATGTAGCAAATAAACACCACACTAGCTCAGTTGATTAGTTTCCAAGGTTTTACTTCTACTAGCACAATCCAAGGCAAACAGGAGGAGGAGGAGCTGCTGAGTAACAGTATAAATGTGTCTATCACCTAGAGTACTTATTACACAGAAGAGCAATTCATGAGTTAAACAAGTAATCACAACTTGCTCTCTCCCACATTTGGAAACTGAGGAACAAGGAGTTCCTTCTGGGCCAGAATAATACACTGTAGAATAAAATACCGTACACTGCATGGGTCACAGCTTTGGCAGGCCTACTGGTCAGTGGCCACTTATTCAGGCATGACTCTTCCCCCCTTGCAGCTGCCAAAGTTTAACAGGTGAAGCTTTTCCTGGCATGCTAATGGGAAATGCTTCACATGCTGAATTTCTACAGATTCACACAGCTGTTAAAGAATCTTGGTAGAGGATTTGTTTTTGTACTTCTTTTAGCAGTCATACTGCTGGCCATGGTGATTGGTTTGTCCTCAAGTCCTCCAAGAAAGAAGTTTAGCTCCATGCACAGCTATTGTAATTATAAATACAGTAGTCTGGAGAAGTAAAACAATTTTAATAAAAACTAGTCCTGCTAAAACAGCTGGTGTAGCCCTTCACATGGCATTAAGGGGTTTGGAGGGGAGCCTTAACCTGGTCCTGAAAAGATTACAATGTTAGCACCAGGTGGGCACCATAATTAGAACTGAGATCACCACGTATCAGTGACAAAGGTGGAAACCGATTCCTGGGTACCAAGTTCCGAGCAAAAGGGCTGCAGCGCTGCATGCCACAGACTTCTCCTTCAGGCCCAGGTGGGTTTGGACAAGGGGCTGCCTGAATCCCAGAACTTCCTCCAGTCAGATCAGAGCAGAAACAACGCAAACGCGATGGGCCAGCGTGGGTCTGACTTGGGATAAGGCGGCCTCCCCGGCTGCACCGCTGCGGCTGGATTGCGCAGAGCGGAGCCTGCAGCCGCAAAAGCAACAGGCCTTCCCTGGACGTGGTTTGCCGGCTGCGCCTCCATCTCATTAACTCCCCGTGCGTACCAAGCAAGCACTTAACGGAGGACCAGGGGTCGGTTCCCAGACATGTGCTGTGCCTGTGTGTGGGGAAGATTTGCTATCCACGGAGTGATTAAAACGAGTAGTCCCCTCCCTTGCTCGGAATGGTACAGCCCAGGAAATGTTTTTAGCAATGATTATTTGCAGTTGAGTTCTGCTGATTTGTGCAAACTGATCTGCAGGTTTTCAGCTCCCTTTTTTGTTTCAGGAGCGCCGCAGCCATGATGCAAACTGGGGACTAATTAGCAAGCGGCAATTTGTGTACTTTTACCAGGGGTCTTATTGCCAGTGGGCTTCCCTTTTAATCTTCTGCTTGACGGATCTTATGTTAAGGCCGATAAACCAAACCGCCTTACTTCAGCGCTTATCTAGCGTTGAGCAATTATCAAGAGGCAATTATCTAACTGCAAGCCGGTGACCATGAAAGATAAGTAGCAACAAACACACCGTTATTTCTCGCGATTTCTTCTCCGTCTCACCTTATCCTAGAACTGGTTTCCTTCCCCGACCCTCTTTTAAAATCGAAACGTTGCAAAATGTCTCTGTCCAACCCCCCACCTTCCTTTTGGTACGCCTTTGCAGCTGTCGAAACAGCTTCGTGCAGTTGGCAAGAGAGTGCCTTGTTTTCGTGGCTCGAGAAAGCGCCCGCTCGATCCGTTTCCTGCTTGGAAACTAAATATATATAAACCCAAACATCTGCGGAACCACGGCGAGGAAGGAGGGCGATCGCGTCGTTTCGCATGTCAGCCACGAGGTGGTGCAAGAGGAGTTCGCACGTCGTCCCGGGGAGGTCGCAGGAGGCTCCTCGCAGACGGCGTCGCAGGCGCCGCCATGCCATCTCGACGCTTCGAAGAAGGGATGGGCTGGGACGGAAGACGCCGCTTTTCGTTTTGCTTGACTGTCAAGTTTGCCTTTTTCCAGAGGGTTAGAAAGACTCTGGCCGCCACGTCCGAGCCCGGATGCATTTCGCAGAATGCCAGCAAGCGCCCTTGAGGGCCCTTTTTAACGTCTGGACTGAACCCTGCTGGGCCGTTTGCAGAGCCCGAGCCAACAATCCGAAGGCACCGGGCAAGCCATGCGGGGCGTTTCTAGGGGAGGCTTCTGTTCCACATTCACGGAACTGGATGCGGACCCAGTTGTCATCTTCCAGTTCAAGCTTGCCATGTTCCTCATGTTTCCCCACCTCTTTCCCTCTTTCTTCTCCCTGAGGAAAATTCATTCAGGTGGGGAATGCCTTCTGATAGTTGGCGCCCTCGCCGTCAAGAGCTCTCGGTTTGCTCTTCGCTAACAGACTTTCTCTGGGAGAGCACAGCAGGGTTACAAGTGGCAGAAAATAGGCTCTGGACCCCTGTAAATCCTGCAAACGAGTCGGTGCCACTGCACAAATTTCTGGAAGCAACAATGGGCTATGTTTAAAAGTGAGATGACCTTGACTGCTCTGGGATCAATGGGAAGGTGACCGGTGGCTCTTGGGAGCCAGGGGTGCTTCCCAGGCAGGCCCTCCCACTGCCACCAGTAGAAACACATTGTATGGGTACTCCCATTTTTTATTCTGTATTCTTTATTCTTTCCCTTTTCCGTGCAGAAGAAGCACAGAAGAATCACAAGATGAATATGACGTCTGGACACCTTCCCCCCAATTCTGTGAATGAGGTAGTGACATCGCACAACAAAAGCCTCTCCTACAAGGTGCTTGTGCTTTGTTCCTGCTGAAATCAACGTGAAAAACAAACCACTACTAAATCTTGGTTGCTTTCCATGGGGATTAAGTGTGCTGAAGTTGGCCTGCACCAAATCTCTGTGTTTCACATTCATGGAACACATGTGCTTTCTTAGCTAATTACTTTGCACTGCACCTGACTTGTGCCTCATATTGATGTCTGGTGTCAGATCTGACAAGTTCATTAATTCATGTGCAAGCATGTAAGAATCAGCACACAGACAAGCTTCTTTCCCAATATCTGGGGAAAAGAGCTACTTTTCTCTCACCCCTTTCCAAGCATCTGTGGCAGGTAACAGTTTTAAAAAAGTACACAATCACATCTTGAAACCGTTTATATCAAGTGTAACCCGCCCACAGACAATTATGTTATCACATGTTAATCTTTCTGTTGAATACCACTCCAAAAACGAACATTTTCCAGCTCATCTGAAGGCAAACTGACCTGGAATTTTCTGGCCACCCAGAGTTCAGTAGCTGAGGGGCAGCTGTAGAGAATACCTTTCCAATGTGCTCTTGTCCTTTGAGCTGGGCAAATGGGGTTACTCACAATGCTGTGACAGAACACAAGAGAGAATGGATTCTGAGAGCTAAGTTTAAGATTGGAATCCTATCCCTCATTTACCTGGGAATAAGCCACAATGAATTCAGTGGGATTTAGTTCTGGGTAGATAAATATTGGACTACATTATCCAACTCTGTAGTTCAAAACCAGCATCTTGAATAGGCTCTTAATATGCACTTCATAGGATGGATCACCAAGTCACCACCACCACCACTTGTTCATGATGCTTTCTGCTCTACTTTGATTAGCAACCCTCTCACTTGATGCATGTTTACTTTTGTCTACACATTCCCAGAAGGTGTATTAATGTTGTAAGGCAGACAGTATAATTTTGTTAGCATCATAAACAAAGTGGAATATCCTGTGAATTGTCTATTACTATTATTTCTAGACTGCCTACTAACTGAAACTCTCTAGACACCTCATAACAATTCATTAAAAAACCCAGCACCCACCAACCACAATGTCATTATTCATTTATTTATTTAGCATTTTTGTATACTGTCTTGTAGCCATATGGGTCTCTAGACAGTTTATATAATTAAAAAAAACAACACAAAACATAAATAACACAAACACAATGAAAATCACAGTATCAATAATAAAATAACATCAAAGCAGGAACACTGAATAATAGCTTAACAATATATTGGAGTGATCTTAAATGTCATTAAGAAAACTAAAATTTGCATTAAAATATTAAAATCATCAACAATGGTCCTTAAATAAAAACATTGTAGTCTGGTGCTGGAATATATATAATATGTCCATATATCTGGGAAGTCGATTCCATAGATGGGGTGCCACAACTGAGAAGGTCCCTGCCTATGATACAAACATCATTAAAATTCAATATATAAAATTTAGAACAATTTGAGCAACTAAAATTTTTAATCAACTCATCTAAAAGCACTACATATGCCATTAAATCCCACTGAACACCTTGGAAAAGAAGGCAGTCTTAACCTGGCACCAAAAGCATAGAAGAGTTGGCACCAGGCAAGCTGCAGTGAAGAGATCATTCCATGTCTGAGGGGACACCACTAAGAAGGCCTTTTCTCTTGTTAGCTGCTGTCTAAGCTACCCTTTGAGGTGGCTCCTGAGAAAGGCCTCAGAAGTTGTTTAGGGTATCTGGGTTGATTCAAGCTCAAAAAGGTGCTCTGTCAAGTGTTGGGGATCCAAGTTGTGTAAGGGTTTGCAGATTAGAACCGGCACCTTGAATTAGGCTCAGAAGCAGGCAGGCAGCCAATGCAAGCAGGCCAGAACTGATGTCAGCTAGTCAGAGCTTCTGGTCCAAGTTATTGTTTTGGCTGTTGCCATTTGCACAAGTTGCAGCTTGGAACTGGGTTCAAGGGCATCCTTGGCCAGATAGGGACATAGTTAGACCTTTAGTCAAAGCTGGTAGAAGGCCTCAAGTGACAGAGATGGCTTCAGAAGGATCCCAAAAGCAGAAGGATCCCCAAGCAATAAACCTGCTTCTTCGGGGGGAGGGCAACCCCACCCAGAACAGGTTGAGCATTCTCAAAGAAAGTTTTCCACTATCAAACCCTCCATAGTAGGGACTGTAATGATGTCAGGGGTCCAAATGGTTGAAGTAGGCTTGTGAATTAAGAAAAAACAGGGTTTTAGATTAGACTCATTGCCAGAATAATAACCCTTAAAAGGTTGCCCCCCTTTTACAAAATAAATGGCCCAGTAGGTGCTTTGTATTGATTTGTTGGGCATTTAAAGTGCTGTGTTTTATCTCACTGAACACTTAGCAAATTTGTCATGATGGTATTTAGCAGGGCAAGCGCTCATTACTTATTTTCCCAAAGCTTTCTGGCATATCGCTTGAAACCTTATTACACCTTGGGCAAGCTGCTCTTACAGTATGAAGGAATGATAATGCCCTTTCTGCTTAAATAAGCGTGACGGAATAACGTCTCTATTCAGCAGAGGCGCCAGCAAAAGGAATGCCCCCGTGCCAAATGTAATACACTTTATGGCTGATGGAGAGAAGTTGAATCTGATTTTTTTAAAAAAAGTCTTGGACTATCCCTTAGCTGTTTAAATGGGCATGGAGTTCCTGTTATGCATTCCTATTTTGCATCTTGAAAAGTGGAATTTAAAAATCTTCGGGTAAAGGAGATGAAGTCTTGTTGCACAAGATAATGATAAGGTTCAATTGCACTTATGAAAGTCACTCATTGTGATCTGTTCGTAGCACAAAGTGAGCCTTTCTGCACATATTTTCATGAGGGGCCACTAAAAATGAAGGCTGTATATACAGCAACAAATGATTGCAAATCATGATTATGTCAGCTTATCCTTCTCTTTGGCCCTCCTTACCTCTGTGCTGAGTCGCTTCTGGGGAGTTGTTCCCTCAGTCTGCCTCTTTAATCTGTGCCACTGACTTATTATTTCTGCCAGTTTCCTTATTTCTCTTCATTAGTTCCAGCCCTGTTGGTGCACATTGTCCTCCCATCGAGGGGAGGAGAAAGAACCTCAGCAGGAGCCTAAAGTACAAGTGGATCCGTGAAGTGGATCCAACTTCAGCAGTCTTAGGAGCTGAGCACCCTGATGGACAAGGAGTGACCAGCATGTCAGGGTGTACGTGTGCGGTGTGCCCTTTATTTCAGAGTGTGGGTGAAAGCTGGCATTGCACAGTGGTTGCCTGGACCCTTCCATTTTGAGCCTGCTCATCCTTCATCCATAAAGATGGAGAGGCAGGTACAGGATGAAGAGACTGAAAGGGCTTTTCCCCAAAAGCAGCTTTTAATATCTCCCCATTCTCTGGCTTTCTGAATCTCCTAACCACACCTTTATTTTAAAGAATTGTTTAACTGTTTATTGGAGTGTGTGTGTGTCCGACAGCAAACTTAATGAGTAGTAGAGATGGTATGCAAACCTGAGGAAGCAAAATCAACCTAGATTACACAATGAAAGGACAATGACAAAACAAACCTGTCTTCATCACCTGCTTAAAACTGGACAAAGATAGGAAGGGAATTGGCCTGGAAGAGGGAAGATGACATGGAGTCAAGTCAGGAGGGGAGAGCAGAAATTTCCAAGCAGGACGAATGGAAGGGTGTGAGTTGAGTGCGCACATGTGGCAGTTCCGCCACCACATGATCCTCCATTCACCTGGAAAGAAGAATGCCTTGGGCAAATGTCGCATCCACTGAATGGGAGGTTGGATCAGGGCCAGGGGAAAGACTCACAGGGTCTCTCACCCACACTTTGGTGTTTCCAGACAAGGCTTCATAGAGCCATCAGTCTCCCATTCAGAGAACTGGCAAGGGTTCCAGCTGTTTTCTGCTGCTACTTTCTATCTTTTCTCTAACTGGAAATAGTTTATTACCAAAGATTATTGGGGCAGGGGTTCTCCTCCCAGTTTTCACTTAAAAGGAAACAGTTCCCAATTAAGGAAGGAGGATTTAATTTCCCAGATATCAGTTTATATTGTAAGGATTATCTGTTATCTCATACCAATGAGCGGAGTGTATCTTTTTAATTTTGCATGCCCCCATGGGTTGTTTTGGAGTCAAAATCCTCCACACATCTTTCCAGCTAGATGGCACTAGGATGTAGGCACATTAAAAATAGAAGAATGGTTCTACCCCTGATTTTGGCAGGTAGGGAAACATGGCATAGAATGTCTGATCAGCTGCGGTTGGACCCCTGTTTTCATGCTAAATTAAGTTTATTGGGGAATCCTGAGCGGAAAATAGAGAAGCAGACTTTTTGTGTGTGGAGGAATTGGGTTGACCTAAATTTATAATATGATCAGTTAAAAAGATTGCAGGATTTGTTCTTCACCATTATCAGCGCTGTGGAGCAGGTCTTGGAGAGAAATATGTTCAGTCTCAACACCTTCTGTTATCTAGGCATGGGTCTCCAGCGATGGGGACTTAGGCACCTCTCATACTGTTGTCGCATTACAGAAAGCTAAGCCAACAATGGTTCTTTATAAATATCTTCTGGAATGTAATAGAGTGGATATTCAGTACCTTGGAGAGGAATGGAATAGGGAATGGGAAGTATCTATGCAGCCTCATCGGTGGAAAGTTGCCAAAGCTTCATAGTACTATTTCTGCAAATTTAAAACTGAGGCTGATTCAACAAAAAATGGTGGGTTTTTTTGGTCAGTTAACAAAAGGCTGTCTAGTTCTGCTAATTGCTGGTGGTGTAATGCAGATAATGCCTGTAAGATCTGTGAAAATGAGGAATACCCATATACTTTTAAATTGTATTCTAAGAATGGCAAAGAACCTTATGCTCCAAGTCTGGAAGGGGAAGCACCCACCATTCCTTGGCAGACTGGGATCCAACAGCACGTGTTGCATGTTCAGTTGTCAGTTTTATCTGGAGGCTTATTTAGGTATATGCTCTGCTTATGTGAACATGTATATTTGAAACACAAGTGTCAAAGCTTCTTTTAATTGATGGCGCTGTGAACAATTACTGGGGTTGTATAAGCTTTCACTCTTGTTTTCCTTATACTCCTGTTGGTGTTCTTGTTTGCAGTTCCTCTCTCCAATGTTTTGTTTGGTTTATAATTGCAATTAAAATTTAGAAAGGAAGGAAGGAATGGCTACAAAATGCTTTCATTGATAGCTTTAGGAGCCCTTTCTGTGAGGATGTATGGGACAGGCCCTGAGTTCATTCCAACCTATCTTCCGACTTGGTCCTGATCTGGAGGAAGGGAAGTCTTATCCCCTATGGAGGCTTCTGCACATCCAGTGCAGCAAGTCCTGCGTTTTCTGTAGTAGGACATTTTTCTGCTATCCTGCTTTAGCACTGGACAGCAGGAAGGAAAGAGGCTGAGATGCCAGGTGGAACTGGTAGAATTCTATGGCCCCAGATTTCTCTCCTCTCCCCTGGAAGGCCTCCTTTTTCTCCCTCCAAGGCCCCGTTCTGACCTCAGGGGTGAATAGAGCTGGCATGGTTCTTTCTGTACCTACTGAAAAGGGTTGGGACCAGGCCTGTGGAGTCCAAGCAGCAAGGCTGGAGCACCTGTATGCTTCGATTCCAAAAAAATCCAGTGGCGCCCCAGATAACGTTGGGGGACTGTAGGATTCTGCCCAAGGTTGGTTATGCTTGTAAGACTTATTCATTCAGTGTGGCTTATTCATTCCGAATAAATGTAAGAAACAGGGCAATTTCCATTGAGACAGCTGGGGGATGCTCATGGATCTCTGAAACTGCACTAACTTTAATGGCATCAAAATGTTCTTTAAACTGGGCCAGTCATTTGTCATTCATATTGAAAGTCTATCACATCTTGACTAAATACACTTTTGTTCCCTCTTTCCCTATTGCATTTCTCTTTTGTGATTATGATTTTAAAATATATGAAAACATTGTAGAGGGTGTAGTATTATTAGGTACTATATATGAGTAAATAATCTTGCTATGCGGTTATTTGCATACCTTTGCTAATATTACCATTGTCATCAGCAATAATATAAATGATAGTAATAATATTTCCAGTATACACTAGAACGAAAATATATAGTAATAGCAAGGGGTAATTGTAGGAAAATCATAGGGTAAATGCAGGATATTTTTTCCTTCATTTTGTCAGATTTCCTCCCACTTCAATTATACCACTTTTATTCTGAGTTAAATTTGTTTTTCTTTTTTTAAGGAACACTTTATAAGAAATAGCAAAGTTCATAACATAAAGGCGAAAACAACACACCCAATTAGCTATTAAACTAATTAAGCAAATCAACTTTGCATATACTGTGTTTCTTATAATATTCCTAACAATAAGATTATACTGCATTGTGAATTTTACTGTTCTGGTAAATAATAAATAAGCTCCTCTTTTCAATAAATTGGCTGTCTCTCTCACTCTTTTCTTATGATTAAGTTGGTAAGTTTAATCTTACACCATGTCCCCCACTCTTAAAACTATTCATCCAAAGCAGGAGCATTTTTCCTCTCCCCATCCACATATAATGTATGGGATCTATTTCCAGGATTGCCATTCATCATAATTTTGTTGTAAATACTACTATTTTTGTGCAGTTTGGACAGCCTTTCCATTTGAAACTGTACAGCCTTCCCACCGAATGGTTTGGCTTTAACCAGTTGCTTTTAATCTTTCGTGCTGCAGCTATGGATTGAAAATTTCCCATGCAGAATGTATCTGAAAGGAAAGCAATCCCAGTGCTGAAAAAATATGGCCCTTTGTCAGAGACAGATGCCTACAGCAGGGGCTCTATTCTGCATGCATGCTACTGCATGTACACAGCTAGTTCACCTTTCCAGTAGGGCTGGGAATAGCAGAGGGCAATCCGATTCATGCCAGCCAGGCAACTGACAATGGCAGTGCATGTGTAATTGATATCACTGATTAGAAGGAAAGGGGAAGAATTGTTTGTGGAAATTAACTTTGGAGAAAATTGAACAGTGCTGAAAACAATAAAATCAGTTCAAATTCAAATTATCTCCTGGAGAATTGCTCCCAGCCTTTCAGATCTACCCAGGGCTAAGATAGATCCACTGGAAATGGGCAGTCAGTCTTGTCTTGTGAACCTAGAAGAAGCAAATTGAAGGGAAAGGCATGTTCAGGCTTCAACAGGACTGCAGCATGTCTTGAAATACACATGGCTCTTCTTACCCTTTGGAAGGGCACACAAAGTTTTATGAAGCAGCTGTTCTCTCACCTTCACCCATGCTGACTTTTGCATTGGGAAGAAAGCAAGGTGTGGGTCCAAAAAATTCTTTAATGGGGGTATGGTATGTGTATTGTTTTAGTAGAACGATGGTAGGATTGTCAAATAACATTCAACAGTGTGAATGTTATAGCATGACCTTGTTAATTCAACATATAAAAGCAACACAAATAAGCCGTTCCATTTTAAAATAGGATGCGTCTGTCATGCAGGAAGCATACGAGAGCATTTATTCAAATAGAGATGCCAAAGTGTTTGAACTAACTAGGTATCTTTTTGAGAGGAGCGGTGAATGGAGGTAATAGATTTAATTATTAATTTTTCCATTGTTCCATTGTGTGCGCAGAGGGTTCAAGGCATTGCAGTTCTGTGGCTTTCACAGATCTAATTTGTATAATTATTGCCTGCATAAAAGAATGGCTCCAGTTCTTAACTCTCTCCCTCCCACCCCTTCACGTATTTTTTCAAAACCGTGTTCCATAAGCAGAAACACCTGCCACAGTTGCTTCAAAGTCAGCTGATTGTGTTCCATCATGCAGTGCGGGCTGCCGATCTTGGCGTTCCTTTTTAAGCCTTTTTTTTTTTTTTTTGGTCTAAATGAATTATCGTGCATCCTCTTAATTGTGCTGAACAAATTACATTTGTCAAGGTCTATCTTTGTAAATAAATAACTAGAGACACATGGATGAGTATTTATGCTGCTCAAGGTCTCCTGTTCCATTTGTGGAAGCCAGATGAGCATGAGACAAAAGAGAACTTTCCTCTAAAAGCAATTATCTCCCTGCATTCCCATCAGGATAATTATATTGCAGGGAATTCTAAGAAGCTGCAGAAGTAGAATTGAATGCTTAAAAGCCATGTTTGCTGAATTGTTATGCAAAAGTTGAACAGACAGTACTAAATCACATTCATGGGGACCACCACTGGTGGGTCTGTAACTCCCTTTCAATGAAACTTTCAACAAGTAAGTTGCAATGTGATGCTAAAGCAAAGGTTAATGGCAGGCAGAGCAGAAAAAAAATACTTTGGAGTTGGGCCTAGTTCAGAGATAAACCGAGATTTAATAGGCCGAGGGAGTGGGCTGCATGAGCCTGGCATGAATACTCTCCCTCTTGTCCTGCACGAGGTGATGATTCAAAGCTTCCACTTGATAACTTGCCATAGTTCATTGTGCACGTAAGTTCCGGGAATGGTGGATTCTTCTATCTAGGGTGAGTTCAATCAAACTTGGATATCCGGTGTGATTTTTATCTGCCTGGGGCCAAACGGGGATTTCCTGATCCTCTCCTCAGAGTGCAAAAGCGCACAGTATAAAATAACAGCAACACTGGGCTGCATCTAGATATAGATGCTTAGAGCAGCCCCAGTGGAATCAAAGGGACAGTCATTACCTACTTAAATCTCTTTGATCTACTCTAAGCATGACTAGGATTGGATCCAACCCATTAATCAGAGCAGTGGTTTTCAACCACGGGTCCACCGGCATTTCCTGGCAGTCTGTGAAAAGCCACTACTTAGCGTGCGCATGACAGCCGCATCCTGTGTGCCACGGGCAGGCGTGGAGCTCACTGCGCGCTCGGGCCACCCGCCCGCATCTTCCTTGGCCAGGGAGTCTGGGGAGGGAGAGGCAGTTGAACAGAGCTAGCTGGGGGTTGCTTTGCGCCGGTCCGCCCTCTGGGCGAAGACCCCAAGACCGGCCCTTTCCCTGCTGTGTTTTGTAACGGAAGGAAAATCCGGAGGCAGGTTTGTGCTGAGAGAGTTTTTGCAGCCAGTCTGTGCTGGTGTGTGTGCGGGTTTGGGTGCGGGGGGGGGGGGGGGGGTCGTCGTATTTCAGTATTTAACATTATGAATATTATTGTATTAAGCAACTGTTTGATTTTGCCCTGCTGTTAATATAGTATTTGAATTTGCTATGAGCATAGTATTGCAGTTATATTGATTTTGTATTTTGCTGTTGTAAATTTTAAATCAAATATTCTTAAAAAGAAACAACAGCAGATTTCACAGTAGCCTTATAGCTCTCTAAATATTTAAGTTGTATTTGATTATTTTTATTTATTTATTTTTCGATTTATATCCTGCCTTTTTCCTACAAAGGGCTCAAGGCAGCTTACATCATTCTCCTCCTCCATCTTATCCCCACAACAACAACCCTGTGAGGTAGGTTGGGCTGAGAGTCTGTGACTGGCCCGAAGTCACCCAGTTGGCTCCATGGCTGAGCGGGGTCTAGAACCCAGATCACCTGAGTCCCAGTCCCATGCTCTTAACCACTACACCACACTGGCTCTCTACATTACATTTAATTTCAACATTATATTCTTTTATTAGCATTTTTACTGTTCAGTTTCTGGTTATTTTAGAAATTTTCAGTTTTGCCACTATATTATGTATAGAATGCTTTTTATTTCTGCCTCAGCAGTCCCCGATATAATGTTACTATTTTTGCCAGTCCCCAACTGTAGAAAAGCTGAAAACCACTGAATTAGAGTGTTTTGCACAAGACAGTGACACCCATTCTTATCCTAGCAAATACTCAGGCCTTCTCCTGCCCTTAGCAAATGCCTCACTGCCATTTTAGAGCCTCCAATGAAAAGTGGGCAGGAAACCCTTGGATAATTAGGAGTGGCACACTTCAGCGAGAAATATTTCCTCACATGAGAGTTTTAAAACAGAGGAGCTCATTTGAAACTGTTGATGTTGCAAGTCAAAATCTATGCCATGCCTCAAGTTGATATGAAGCCTATCTTGCACTTCACCTCAGAGAGTTCTGGTCAGCGCAGGCAGCTGGACAACTGCTGCTTATGAAAAGCAAATGACTCCAGAGTGAGGCTGCGGGAAGTTTCGAGGGAGCAGAGATGGCCTGGCTTCACACTTCAGAGAGCAACTGCATACTTATTATTGCACTTTTGAAAAGCTAAATGAATGTAAAAGAAGCAGCAAGAAGAATTTCCCTGGATTTATTGAATACCAGGCCCTTCAAGCATCCCCGTCCAATTCTCTGGCATTCTCCACATGGTTGGGCCCTTTTCCCCTTGTCCAACCCATTTCTCTCTCACTGCTTGGTGGTTTCCCAACATTTGCACAGCTTTTCTGCAGCTTCTAGCAGTCTGAATTACCTTTCCTCAGGCTTAGTTACTGGTAGTAAGAGCTTTAAGCTCCAATACTCTTGGCATTTTTTTGAGTCCTGTTCCTTTTGTGTTCAACCTCACCCACCACTGGAATGTGCCCTTTCCCCCAAGAGCTGATCAGAAATTGAATTTGGTTCTTGGATTGAAAGAGTTTAGTACTCTTCATTTAGGGGAAAGGACTGTGTTCCAGGCCAGGCCAGGATGATGCAACCAGGAACTGGCAAACACCTTGTAAGAGCAGTTCCAGCTATGTCTTCAGCTCCTCCCACCAGCTGCACATTTTCTTTTTTTTCTTTATTTTATTTAAAGTTTTTATATGCCATCCCAATACTAAAAGTCTCTGGACAGCTTTAAATTGTGCCACTCCAAATTATCTAAGGCTTACACTTTCTTGCCATACCTGGAAAGACTACCATTCCATTCCTTAGGAAAAGCATTGCATTTCCTGAAGTCTCTAAAGAAATGGAAGAACCTTGAGGTAAACACAGGAGAAAAATGATTTGACTACTATGCCTAAATAAATAAAAATTTAAAATAGTGATCAAAGAGTTACAATTCCAGAATAACTATCTAGTGTAGAAGCACCCTTATATATCTAGAGTTTTACGTGTAGTAATGTCATTCTGTTCTGGTTATAATTAGGCAAAGAGAACTTAACTTTTGCAATGAACAGTTGTCTGCAACTAAATTTAACTTCCTGGCTACTGGGCTTCATTACTGAACAGAACAGTGGTTCCTGTATTCAACCAGGGATCTGTTTGGGACTCAGCCTCTGATACATACATCCCTGATACAGATTCTAAGAAAAGTGCATGATGCTTATTCCCACCGATGTCAATGTGGAAACTAGTCATGAGGCAGTGAAGTTCCACTGGTTATTCATATGCAGCCTAACTGTGACCAACTTGCTCTGGATTGTAACTGATTTTTTAAAATTATGATGATGAAGGACTTACTACATATTTTCCAAAGACTGGAAGAACAGAGCAAGAAATAACGGGAACCAAGTACCTAATGTACATCAAGAGAAATATCATGAGTTAACTAGGAACTAGGTCAAAAGGTGACTCAACAGTAACTAAGGTCTGCGATATCCAGACTGCTGAATAGATGCAAATGGTTAGTGATGCATTGTTGAGTCATGGCGCTTACTTGAGCTCAGTTTTTCCTGGTTGTGATTCTTTTCGGTTTATGCCTGGGTTTCATGTCCTCCTTATGGATGCTGTAATTTAGACAGGCACCTTGAAAGGAATGCATATTTATTTTACATAGGGGTTTTTCTTATTTGGAAGATTGTGAAAATATGCATGCTTTTAAAAGAAGCAGCTGCAGTAAGCTGTTGTGAATGGTTCAAAGCATGTTTGAAAGAAGGGGGAGGCTGGGGGTTGTGTGTATTTTTTAGTTAATTAACATGGCTGATGAGCCTAAAAATCATGACACTTCCACTCTAGGCTATTAAGGCACATGCCCTACAATTTCCCTTAATCAAGTTGATCAGAGATACTTAACTGGAGAGGGACAAATAATGTTCTTTTTAAAACAGTGGCCTTTGGAAGAAATAGTCTGCCAGGCTAGAGTCATTTGTTGTTCTTAAGACATCTCGCAGTTGGTGCTGGTGAGAACTCCACTGGGGCAGCAAACGAGATGGGTGCTTTTCACCTTTGCAAAGTGACACAGATTTTGATTTGCAATATCAACAAGTTTCAAATGAAGATTCAAAGCAAACATTTCAAAGAGCATGCTTTGGGCTCCTCTTTTTTAAGCTTCCACCTGAGGAATATTCCATTTTGAATTGTATCCCTTCCACTCATCCAAGGTTTTCCTGTCCACTCTTTGGGGAAGGATCCAGAAGTTTATTTATTTATTTAGAAAATTTCTATGCCGCCCCATTCGCTGAAGCCTCGGGGAGGCTCACAACATAATAAATAATTTCAATTAAAATAATATACATTAACAGTATAAAATAAGTCACCCTGGCCAAAGAATAAAATAAATAAATACTATTAACAGTTAAAATGACATTTGAATAAAAAGGTCTTCACCTGGCGCCAAAAAACAAATAACGACGGCGTCAGGCGGACCTCTCTGGGGAGCGCATTCCATAGATTGGGTGCCACCGCAGAGAAAGCCCTCCTCCGAGTACTCACCCTCCTAATTTCCTTCACGGAGGGTTCCCGGAGAAGGGCCTCTCCCGCAGATCTCAGGGGGCAGGCGGGTATATATGGACGTAAGCGTTCCTTCAGGTAACCAGGACCCAAGCTGTTTAGGGCTTTATAGGTCATCACCAACACCTTGAATTGGGCCCGGACTTCAATGGGAAACCAGTGAAGCTGACGGAGGACTGGAGTCATGTGAATATAACGCCCAGTCCCCGTCAGCAGCCTGGCAGCTCTATTTTGAACCAATTGAAGTATCCGGACCGTCTTCGAGGGAAGCCCCACATAGAGTGCGTTACAGAAGTCAAGGCGGGAAGTCACCAACGCATGTGTCACTGTCGCAAGGCAGTCATTCTCCAGATAGGGGCGCAGCTGATGAATTAGCCGAAGCTGAAAGAAAGTGCTTCTCGCCACCGCTGTCACCTGAGCTTCCAGTGAAAGCTCTGGGTCGAGGAGCACTCTCAAGCTGTGAACCTTGTCCCTAAGAGGGAGTGCAACCCCATTCAGGACCACGTTCAAATCACCCTCTTCGAAGCCCGATCCGCCAACCAACAGGACCTCCATCTTGTCTGGACTGAGCTTCAGTTTATTGGCCCTCATCCAGCCCATTACCTCGGCCAGGCACCGGTTCAGCACAGCCACTGCCTCACCTGGATTGGTGGAAAACGAGAGGTAGAGCTGGGTATCATCAGCGTACTGATGATTTCACAGCCCACACCTCGTGATGACCTCTCCCAGCGGTTTCATGTAGATGTTAAACAGCAAAGGGGACAAAATGGACCCCTGCGGTACTCCATGGCATAGCTGCCATGGCGCAGAGCCATAGTCACCCAGCACCACCTTCTGGAATCGGTCATTGAGATAGGAGCGGAACCACTGCAAAGCAGTGCCTCCGACCGCCAATCCTGCAAGCCTATCCAGAAGGATACCATGGTCGATGGTATCGAAAGCCACCGAGAGGTCCAGAAGAACCAACAGGGATGCACTCCCCCTGTCCTTCTCCCTGCACAGGTCATCGTACAGGACGACCAAGGCAGATTCAGTACTGTACCCGGGTCTGAAGCCAGACTGAAAAGGATCCAGATAATCAGTTTCATCCAAGAGTGCTTGGAGTTGTCCCGCCACCACCCACTCCAACACCTTGCCCATGGGATGTTGGCCACTGGTCTATAATTAGAGGGTGGAACCAGATCTTTCTTAGGGCCAGGGCGAACCAGGCCTTGTACCACTGGCCTGGTTGGAATGGTTGGGCATTTAGAAGTTGGAATGGTTGGGCATTTGCCAGAACTCAGATACAGCGAAAGGCCTACTGTCCTAACATTTCCTCTTTGCTTGGCATCCCAGAGATAATCAGGAGCAGCCCAAGAATATAAGAAGCTGCGTGATACCAAATCAGATCCCTGGTCCATCTAATCCAATATTGTTAACACTGACTGGCAGCTCCCAAGAATTTCAGGAAGGAGTATTGCCACCATTGCTCTTCAGCTAACACTGCCAGAGCACCTCAAAATGCCTACATTCCATATAAATAAGCACATGTTACAATGCCAAGGAAAACAATAATGCAGAAATGTTATGCTCAGATGTGACCCTTTAAGAAGTCTCACCTATTCCAGGTTTAGGGGTTCCCCCAAAAGTGCTGTTCTTGAGGGCTCTGAAAATCAGGGGAGTTGGTATGCCCCTACTCCAGTGTAATATAAATCATGGAATCTGCCAAGGATCTTTAGAGGTCTCTTCTGTCAGGCCATCATAGAACTTTCCACTAAAGCCAGCTGGGGATATCATCATGAGTTCCCCCACCATCTTTTGTAGAGGTCCCAGTTCCCAAAACCGATAGGATATTCTCAATGTGTTATAGCCTATGGATTTGTTGCAACGAGTCTCCTACATGGTTCTCAATGTTGAAAACCCAGAAGTGGAAGAAGGGCATGTCTGGGTGGGTGGGGGAGCAGAATGACTGCTGTGCCAACGGGTCTTGTCAGTGGGCCATTTAGGGGTTGGGACCTTGGCCCAGCAACCCCACGGTCTTCCTCTAAGTGGTGCTTTGGCAGAACTTATTGCTGATGCTGGCTAGGCCTGCAGTCACAGAGGGATCCAGTTTTCAATCCAGCTAGATTTAGCATGTAGTTTGACAGGCCATCTAAAACTCTGCTTAATAAAGAAATCCCCTATTGCTCACCAGCTGTAGTCTTGCGGGAAAGGGAAGCTGTGACTTCGCTACAACAGCACATTTTTGTTATCTTGAATCTCTTTCCATTGCCGGCTTCTCAGTCCGGCTTTTCTCTCCCTCTGTTCTTCTCAGCTTTCCAAGCTCAGCTACAGCACATTAATTCTTCTTGAAGTATAAAGTGGAGGACAGCAAGTGCCAGACCTTAAGCAAAAAAAAGTTTCCGAAAGCTGCGGAATTTCCTGCCTGGCTACATCAGATCGGCCAACAACTTCGTAATTGTCTAAAAACAGTTGGTTGACTTTCCTTTCCTTCCATGTTTTTAAAGGTGACCTGGCTGGGTTGCTGCTTCTTTCTTCTCTGATGATGCACATGCAGATGCATTCCTTGTGATCTCTATGCTTTCTCAGGAGCACTACAGTTGGTTATTTATGCACTACATTTCCTGCATTGTGGTGAAAGAGACTGGATTCCTTTTAATGATTTAAGAACAGGCGTAAGAAGTAATTCTGATGCAAAATTTGAAATCTACTTAACATGAAGATCACATGATGCTCAAGTGCAGGGCATTTCATCTATTTTTTTAACTCCTTGTGCAGAAGCAAAAAGGAAAACAAAGAATAAAAGAAGACAAAGAGAAAAGATCCACACTTGGTGAAGATCCAGTTCCTGGCTTTTTTTACTCCACTTCAAAGCTGAGGTGCTTCTAGATGGAGGTCCTGTCACTAACAGTTCAAAAGCATAGTGCAGCTATTCCATCTTTTCTTCATTATCTGATTTTTTTTCTGGCAGGAAGAAATGATGAAAAACATGGGAGTGCTGCAAATTCAAGATCTGTCTGGACTCTTTGTGAAATGTCATGAATGAGGCACAATAGCAACTCACCTGAAAGCTCCTAGATGGGAACTAGAACACAGGAAGCTGCATAAAGGACTCACACCATGAGTTTATCCAACTCAGTTTTATCTGTACTGCCTGACAGCAGCACTCCAAGATTTCGGGACAGGGATGAACAAGACATTTACTGCTGTTCACAAAACATGCAAACATCTTCTGTTCACAACCCAGAGCGTGAGTCCAAGCAGGAAAATGCCTCTGCCAAAAATATTAATGAATTCCTAGACATGTGCTCACATTCAATTTGCACAAATTTCCATGTTTGATTTTCCCCAATTTCAAAAATGTGCAAATATTTAAACCACCCGTACTTAAGTCAAAGAAGGACATTTGTGCAGTTTGGAAATTTGCATGAGTGTTGGATTTTGCGCAATGTCCTTGTCTGATAGCTGTTCATTTTGTGCCATCTCACTCATTCATGTAAAATGAGCAGTGACCACAAACACAATCCGAGGCACTGGTGTTCGGAGACTCTTGGCAAGCTTGAATGTTGGCCATTCACCCACACTGATCTCAGAAAGGGTCCTTTCCCAGCCCTAGCTTGACAGGGCATGTATGAAGCTTGCAGATATACCAAGAAAGAACTCTAGCACCATCTTCACCTGTAAAGGTGGCAAGACTGTTCTGCATGGCCAATGCAGTATCATATTCTCTCTCTCTCTCTCTCTCTCTCTCTCTCTCTCTCTCTCTCTCTCTCTCTCTCATAGGAAAATGAGCAAGCAATGTCCATTCAACAAATGGTGTGTGTGTATGTGAGAGAGATCTGTGTGTGCAAATTTAGAACAGGGTTAACTCAAGCATGACAATTGTGCTTAGGAGTCAAAAACAACTGCGTGTGCAGTAAGAAAGTTGGAACTCAAAAGCGGAGCAAACAGAAGGGGACGCTAAGGAGGCTTCTTGCTTGAGATACACACCAGGTCCATAGAATCCCTTTTGGGCTGAGGGCCAGATTCAGTTTCAGGGAAGCTCCTGGATACTGTGTTCCAGTGGTGGATGGGGCTAGGAGCAAAAGGGGTGTAGTGGAAATACAACAAAATTGTATATCGCAGCTTTGCTAAGCTTTCGGAGACACATCCAACATTTTAGAATGAAGAACTTCACAAAGGCTGCAGAGCACCCAAAGATCAAAAGTTGGAAGAAAGGAAGTGGTGCCGTGAGATTTTGCCCCCCCCCCCCCCCAAGGCTCCCGCTCTCAGGCTATGGCCACAGTGGAGAAAGGGACTTCTCTGAGGGCAATTCCTGAGGAAACTTTAGTAAAAGTACATCCTGTACCCGCCTCCCCCCCACACACACTTATAAATGGTGGTGTATGTGGTGGTGGTCAGTGTACCATGGTTATTAGAAGGCTGGGAGAATCTGCATTACACATTCCTGTTCTGATTTGGTTTTTATCTTGAGAAGTATTTGTAGTACAGTCACTGGAAATCATAAGTCATGAATTAAAATTCTACTGCTACTAGGAATAATCTCTTCCTCCTAAAAGAAAAAATGGTCTTATTCTTTATTGTTAGCAAAGTCTACCCAAACTCAATAAATGGCAAAGTGCAGGTCATTTACTCTTGGTGAAATTATCAAAGGCACTCCCCCGATCCCTAAGCTGGGGCTGCAGGAAAGCGCATGTTACGATGCCAAAGAAAACAATAACGCGGAAATGTTACGCTCAGATGTGACCAAATGACCCTTTCCCTTTTTAGATTAGCTCTTAATCCTAGCACAAGGGTCATCCTGCAAGAATACTTCTGTGACAACTCAGCATTCACCACTCACGTGGAAGCAGGGTGGGGAAGTGACTTATTATAAAACTCACTGTACTCACGGCAGTTAATGAGATGTGGAAAGCTTTGTAATTTGATTTGCTGGACCATATGCTGTAAAAGGATACTGCTGATTTCATTCCTCCGCATTTAATTTAAGCAGTATGCAACAGCTTCTTCATCTGGCTACTTGTATAATAAAAATTAACTTTGAGTATTAAAAAAAAGAAGGAAAGCACACACCATTGTTGGCTTTATTACTTAGTGTGGTTGGATTGCAAGGGTGTTCTTTTCCCCTCATTGAAAACATCTGCAAGTAATGTGTGGGTCTAATTTTAAATCTTGGCAAATATTTTCCACTTAACATTTGTTTTTTACTGACAAGGTTGGAGTGGCGGTTTTTTGGGAGCCTGCTGGTAACGGATATGCATTCGCAAGGACAAAAACATTTCTTAATTGGAGCTAACTGTAATCCAAACCTTAGCATTCTCCTGACCTCCCTCCCACACTTAATTTAGACACTGCAACACAAACAGTGGTGCAATGAAATTAGGCTTCTGTCTTTTTAAATACCAGCTGCAATGGAATACATTGTTTCTCTCCAACTAATATTCATCCTCATTTTTGGCTTTTCTGTCCGCCATCTGCTTAGAGCAATCACAGACTCCAAAACGCAGCTATTAAAAACTGTCGGGGTAGGGTTGAGCTGTCTCTGCATGGCTGCATGGAACTCCATAAACCTGGGCTGCATTAGAGTCACCTGAGGCCAGCATTTGACCCAAACTGTATTTGCTCTGATGGGTCAACCACAGCCACCTTTGGGCCAGAGGTCCCATGCAGGCTTTGGTTCCAACAACCCCTTTCAGGGTCAGAGCTGTGCTTAACAGTAGGCAGAGCCAGGTGTCTGCAAGACATTGGAGAAGAGACCTGGGGACCACACAGTCTGCCCTGTATGGCTGAAGATACCACGTTTGGTAAAGGATGCTGTCCCATTGCAAGTGCTGAGAAAGGTTCGACGGTCCAGGCAGTTTTGCAATGTGAAATAGGAGGGCATCCCCCTTGCCCTTTGCTTCAAGCTTGCAACGTGTCTTGGGCCAGCTTTGTTCATCTCTATAAGTGAAATTGCACATGTGTTTGACAGACAGTAGGCTTGTTGTATTTGGTCTCAAAAAGAAGAATGGCAGGATACTGAGGCATTTTGAAGACTAGCAAATGTATTATGGCACTTTTTTGTATACAAGAGGCACTTCCGTCTGTTAGCCTGCCATGTGCTGAGGTCAGTGGTGGAAATAGTCTTCCAAGAGTCACTATTGTAGATGTCGCTGGTGGCTGTGGGATCACAGTCATTTTAGTGGTGTCACCTTACCTATGCAGCTCCTTCCAAGGAAGTTTCAGTTCTGCAGCCTTTCAATGGTGAAAACTTGTTTATTCTCCCAGGTGTGTTTTAACTTCTTTTAATTGCTGCTTTATTATTGCTTTTATTTACACTGCAATCTACTTTATTGTATTGATTTTTATTAGCCATATTGAATTACAATTAGCTCAGGGAATCATTTGGTTACGAGGTGGCATACAAATGCATTAACTATCATCAGATGTAGGCATTTGGGGGTTTTGCTCTTTCTTAGTGATGTTGGTGAAGAGAAGAGAAGAGAAGAGAAGAGAAGAGAAGAGAAGAGAAGAGAAGAGAAGAGAAGGCAGCCATTTTGTTGTACATAAGAAATATTGTATGTTTTCAAGAGACCTGAAGGTTGTCCAGGGCTCCGAATGGAGATACTTGTGCTGCAGAGCTCTGTGGGGCTATAACTTGGCTAAAGAACTCAGTCTGCCCCCGGGCAAGTTCGTATACAGTACTGGCAGTGTAGTTCCAGAAAATTCTCTTCAGAGACCAAAGCCATCTAATCAAATTTTCCTGTAATATGGCAGGTGCCTCTGTGTTCCCCACTGTTCCTGCTGCAGGTAATTTTTCTTCCAGTTGGGCTCACTTCCAGTACTGAAGCCCAGCTGGGAAGAAAATAAGTGGAGAAATGGACTTTGATGGGGTGGGAGTGGGGGAGGAATGTCCAACATTTCTTGCCCATAGGCTCCCTTGACCCTTAAAATCACACCTGTGGCCCCATTTTACTGTGGAAGACCCAATTTATTTGCAAAACTGTCACCACCACAATCATCCACAGCACTCAGATTGTAATTTTTTTAAATCTTAGAACTGAATTGTAGGGACTGCTATTTACAATGCTTTTACTCAGCTACATCTCCTTCCCCACCCACACACGCTTAAGTATTCAGGCTGATGATCAGCTTTGTGAAACTTGAAAACTTGTATATTATTTTGTGAACACAGGTTATGATAAATATATTACGTAGATGTCTCCTAGATTTTAATAAGATGTGGCAGAGAGAGTAGAGAAAAGCCATGTCTTTGGTGCTTACGGTTTTCCTGTAAGAAAAGTACTACTAACAAGGGACATGTTTACTGGTGTGAATCGATGTATTGAATACATGCTGGATATGTGTGGCTAGGGCTGGGCTGGCTTTAGGTTTGTGAGGGTCCCTGTATAGATGACACAGAGCTACCTCTCCGAGGAAAGAACAAAAGATACTGCTGACAAATGCAGTGGTGAAATGACATTGGAGGGCAGCGGGAGAAGAAAGCCAGGGGAGGATGGCGGCACTGTGTATGGCTAGGCAGGGTCTGGGAAGTGAGGCTCTTCCCAGGCAGCAGCAACTGGTTTGGCCTTTCTTGCCTAGCAGCTGTATAGCCCATTCCAACAACCCACCTTTGCCTTGCTGGCTTTGGATGACACAAGCCAGCATGGATATGAAGCCATGGGTTCTCAAGGTGGCTTGCCTGAGGAAAGATAAGTGACCCTGTTGAAAGTATTCCAGGTTTGGATGGCATGATAACCCACTGATGACCCATAGTGCGTTGTTGTACCATCTGAATCAGGTCAGTGGCTCTGGAACCAGAACCGGAATAAGGTGCATCTGCACACATGTTCAGGTCAGAAACTTGTTTGCAACACCAAAACGAGCTCACAGAGAAATCTTTTCACACATAAAACTATATGCACACACATTTTTGATTCTGACAGTTCAATTTAGGACAGGCTTTTCATTGTGGCTTTCATTCAACCACCAAGGAACCCTTCCTGATTTTCTTGAAACCAACTTGTCGGGTCTGTGACCACATAATGAAGATTGATTGATTGAAACCAACCAGAGATCTGCCAGGTGACTCTGAACTACCTTCTGCCTGCTACTGGTTTAAGTTCATTTAGGTACATTTTGCTGAACATCTCCACACCCCTGCACATCTGACACCCCCCCCACGACTGGCTCCATGCCAGCCTGGCATTGCAGAAAGCTGTGCTTATGGTCACATCCCTTCAGGCTTGGCGCTTCTGCTGGCACCCCATGCTGTTTCCAGAGAGCATTCTTTCTTAGGGCTCAGCTTAGGCAGAGTGGAGGTGGTCTGTCAGTGCTTTGAGAGTAGCACTGCTTGCTTCCACTGTGCTTGCCTCTGCGCCCTTGCAGTGAACGCTCCCCCGGCACATCTGCTGTTGCTCTTGCTGTTCTTGTCTTCAGCGATGATTACAGTGGTACCGTAGCAGTGGAACCAGAAGCATGAGTTCAGTGGGACCTACTCCCCAGTAACTGGATTGGGTTGAAAACATCATCCTGTAACACTTCTGTGAAATTTCCACTGCTTGAGGAAATGAGGGGTGGAAGGCCTTCCCCACCACACAAGCCCCGTCAATTTCTCAGCAGCTGTTTCTAAACTCGAAGTGGCAATGTGCAGCCCATGCACCAGATGTGGTGCTCTCACCCTGTTTGTTCCATTGTGTAGCTAACAACATCACGGTAGTACAATGGGATGTGTCCTCCGCAGATTTCCATCTGCAGATGAATCTGCTTTTGCCAAAAAAGCACTACCACACTATACATGTGTGAGTAGACTAGTCATTCTTTCCATCAGCCCTTCTATGACTGGTTCCAGATTTCTGAAAGCACTTGGGCAAGACAACCTCAATGGTTGTCCTGGTGAGGCTACCTTCTCACCACTGTTGTCATCAGCTGCTATCGCTCTTCAACATTTCCGTTATCATTCCTGCCACTTGCCTGCTTGACTGGAAAAGAGAAAAGGAGGCACTGGCATCTCTTCCTCACCACCCCATTGCCTGGGCCAGTCTAGGAGGCAGGAGAGAAACCAGTGGCAATGGTGAAGGGGCTCTTGTCATGGGATGTTGCTGGGGTATGGACCCTTGGCAGAGGCCTGGCCACATCCACACTTAATGTCAGCCCTCAACCCTTTCATTATACCGCATTAGTTTGCTCTGCAGTAGGGGTAAGCTTTGCCTACAGATAAACGTTCTCAGCACTTAAGCGCTTCTTTGCATATCAGTGGCAAAATTTTGTGACCTGTATCTGTCATCTGCATCAGCCCATGGACCCATTTCTACTTGCTTTTAACCAGGCAGCAAAACTGGTATTATTTCAGTGACTGCTTCCCCAATTTCATTTTTAAAATAATATTACTGTCAAGTCTGTGCTGCTACTGCCTTTCTAGAGCAGTTATTTTTGTAAGCTTGCTTAATTTTTCTGCAATCACAGATTGATTCTTATTAAAAACCATCTTGAGTACTCTTTGCTCCCCCACCCAAGCTATTTTTCTCCTAGTTGGGCTTATTTCTAATCCCAGAAAGGAGAAAGGCAGCCATGCAGCGGATTTGCTGGGGAAAAGCAGAGAGTGGCTGGGAATTCAGCACCCTCTTGTTGCCCACCTCCCGCCATCCTCACCCCACAACTGTGCCTGACATGCAGTTGGGCAGCGCATTGGAAGACACAGGCCTGGCTCTACCCCTGGTATCTCAGGGCTTATCTGAGATACTTCTGTAGTACTTCTGAACAAGTCCTTTCCCACCCATCCAATCTCTCACTTCCAGTGGGGGCAATGTGCAGAAGGGAAGCACCAGAAGTTTTAGGGAGGAAATAAAACCTATTGCCTGATATTAAGGGCCCTCTACCATAATATCCACAAAAGAAAGGACATCGGTTGACCCCTACTCAGGATGGAAGATGGGGGAGACAGTTGCTTTGACAACAACCATTGATTCCCCCACCCACAAGCCGAGGTACACTGACTTGCATTGTAGATCAAACCACTTTGGCAAGGGGTCTATTTCAGGCTGGTTGATTTTGGGTTGCAGACAAAATGAAACAGCTTTAGCAGGGAGGCAGAGCAGCAGAGCCCATAAAAATTAAAACCAACTTGGCTGGTTGGCGTGCACGCTGCATTCATCTGGTGAAGTGCGCACAGAGTTCTATTTATGGGGCTTCGTATTGGAGTTGCCGAACCAATCTGGAGGGGAGTGTTAGCAACAGTCAGTAAAGTAATTAAAGGTCAGTTTGGAAATGTAATAGGAACATGTTAAAAGGAATCTTCAAAGACTCAAGTTTGTTGGTTTCACCTTAATTTTTTTAAGTTAGTGCTTTTCCCTTTTAAAAATGTTAGAAATGTTTGTTCTGCCTCTTAATATATATGCTTGTCTTGGTTTTAATATCAGTAAAAATGTAGTTTGGAACTGACCTAATAGTCTGGAGTGTACTTTTCTGGGAATTATAAACAAGAGGACCAGTGCCAAAATGTGCAGGGAAAACATCCACAAAGCCCTTTCTTTGTGCTCCTTCAGGCACTTCCTAAAAGCTTTCCTGGATTCCAAGGATCACCTCACACATGGCAAAATTCCTACACAGACAGCAATAACTTCTGTACAGCAATATCCGTGACTCCTATTTGGGGGGGGGCACTCTTACATACTTTGTTCAATTCATCATGTCCTGCAGAAGATACTGGACAGCTATGCTCAGCGGCTTCTTCCCAGTGATTGCTGGTTTGCCAAAATCAATCCTCCATCATCATCATCAATTTCTATACCACCCCACAGCTCAAGCTGGCAGCCAATTATAGAACTTTTAGTTTTTATATCAGGTTTATATCAATTTGCCTTGAAATAAAATTATTTTAAGGCATAATGCATGTTTTGGTTCTTACATGGTACATGCATGGTATGATGGGAGGAGGAGTGCCTCTTTTAAAATGGTGCTCAAGAGTTAATGATTATTTCTGTTCAGGTATGGATTTGAAGTGATAATGGCGAATGAGCTCATCCGGGGTTATGGGATGAAGAATCCTTAGTATGCTGATGTCCCCCAGTACAGCCTCTCTTTCCCCTCTTCATATATTTCATTCCAGACAGAGAGTAGACAAGGCTCTTAATCGGTTTGTGGAATCCAGTCAGGAATCTATGGAGGTGACTAAGGTGAAACCCAAGTCCCATGTAATCCTAAGCACATCTTTTTAAAAGCTTGCCTAGTACTGACCACTTTCCTTTTTTCAGAAGAAGCACTGTGACCAGTGGTCAGATCATACTGCTTAAACTGGATGCAATTGGATAGGTGTTGTCAACAATAGCAGCAGCATTTTTGGTCATGGAAACTGCCTCCTGGCCTCTGCAGTGGAAAGCTTGCTAGTAACTGGAACTTGCCTTGGTCACCTCTGTTTTGAACATTGGCACTGAGAAAAAATCACAAATCCCAGACCCTGAACCATGCAATTGTGTAATAGGGGAAGGGTTGTTCCTTTGTTTTGGGCTCAGGGTGGGAGAAGTAAGCTGAATGCTTATTGTTACAAATGCCACATCTTGCCAGTCAGGAAGAAGTGTTGGAGCAGCAGCACAGGGTTACGTTTCCTTGTGATAAAAAAGCACTGAAGTCCTATGGTATGTGTCAGGATCAGAGCCTGAGTCACCCTGTCGGTGCCGGGAACACCCTTGTGGGTGCTTGCACGGAGCAATGATGCAGTTCCTCTAGTGGCCTTAAGGAGCTGCACAAGGCTTCCCTGTGCTGCTGCTCCTTGGCACAGCTCTCCTGGTGACTTCTTTGTCCTGACGCTGATGATTCCAGCATCACCTCACCTGAATCCTTGTGTCTGCCCCCTTTAGTCTTCCCTGCTCCAGCCCCGTTCCAGTTTGTTCCGGCTTCCATCCTTGTCTCCAGCCTAACCCTGCCTTACCACGGATCTGCACCCATCCTGCCTGCCCTCACCTTTCATCTGAACATGACTGCCTTCCCAGTACCACCTAAACTTCGGACCGTGCCCTGTGTTCTCAGAGCATGTGTTTGCCTGAACCTTCTTGCCCCTCTGGTTCTTGAGCCTGGACTGTTCAAAGATGTGTCTCTTGCCTCTGGCCCACTAAACCTGATACAAGCCTCCACCCTGCATCTGCACCCTGGTCCTGGAGTCTTGTCCATAGATACTTACTGCCAATGCCCCGGACCTTACAGTGTGCAATATTTATTGCATCTGCAAACAGTGGCAGAACATATTGGAAGCAAATAGGCACTCCTGTAGCAGGCCAGCAAAATCACTAAACCTGTATGGTGTCACTGGTAAAAGGCCTTGCACCCTGAAGCGCCTTACCTTCAGTCAAGTTGCAGCTCTATGTCCATTCCTCCAGTTTCAAGCTGCCGAACTGCCTCCTTCTTGTTGCTTGTTCTGTGTCCCTCCTGGAAGGCAATTTTGTGTGAAAGATCAGAAGGCAAAATATTAGGGCCACTGGGAGTAAAAGGGAACACCATTGTTAAGCCAAATACTCCGTCTTTTTCTGATTTCTGAGAAATGAACAGATTCTGCTGACCAGGATCCCCTTCCTGCCTCTGTGTAATTATGAAGATTAGAAATCAATGTTGTTATGCTGGACCAGTCTATTCCTGGAATCTAAACTTGCCCAACCACACTATTGCTTATGTCCTTCTGTGGACACCACCCCATTTTCTGTCCCTTTCTGGTGGCCATCATGTGCCCAAATGGTTGAAAGGCCAGGCTTCACATTAATTAGCAGGGGGAAGTAATTCCATTCCATGCAGTATTTTGGGTTCCATTTTGTTTGCATTTGCTGTGTATGTGTAGTAATAATAATCATAAGATCACTTGTTTATTAGCAATAATAATCATATTATTATGCATAGTACAACAATCATGTTGGTATATAATAATAGTATTAATAGATTATAAATCACTACATTACTAATCATTTTAAAATGCATCATTTCTGTCGGAGAAGAAACATAATAGTTTATTTGCACCTCCATCCAAGAGGTTCTTCTTACTGAAAATTTGACAAACAGAATGAAGCGCTTCTTTCTTTTCACAGTGTAAGTAGAAGGTAGAATTTGATGGGTGGAAATTAGACTGTTGATCATTTCAAGGAGTCTGACAAGAACTTGCACAGTCACAACTGTAAACTAAGATTCCCCAAAATTATCTCTCATGCTGCTGTCTGATATGAGTTTACTTAAGAGTAACCCCTGTTGTAATCAAAGGGACTTTCTTATAGGTAAGTGTGTATGGGATTGCTTCTTGAATTCCCCTATTTTACAGGTTTAGGCTACATTCCCATGTCCACTCCCCTGTAAGTAAGTCCTGTTGAACAAATACAAGTTATAAGTAGACATACACAGGCTTATACTGTCAAAGTCGCATGCTTCCAAACCACAAAGAGAAGCATTTTTGTTTTGTTTTTGTTTTAACAGTTGTTTCCATTTCTAATACAATATTTGAATTCCAAGATGGTCTTTCAGGCAGAGCAGTCTCCTATGTGTGTGATCACCTTTGGGGATAAAATTTAAGATTTTAATCTGAATACATCCCTGTTTTCTACTGCCAAAATTGTTTGAAACCACTTCTGGAGAAAAGATTATTACTAATGGCAAACTTGGCACACCTCCTCTCTCATCTCTTTTCTTTCTTTTCTTTTCTTTTCCTTTCTTTTCTTTTTCTTTAAATACACAGAAATTTGGCCAAAAGATGATAGCTGATTCTAAGATATACTGGTTTGCTTGCTATTTAAATCATATATAGCATAAAAGCACACAAGAAAAAAATGGACACTTTATTTGCTGGAGTAACCAAACCAGATCTTCACTTTTTTAACTGTGAAGAAAGATGTTTCTTCATACCAAAAATGGCAGAGGCCAAAAGTTTAATCTTTGCTAGCAAGTTATTTTATTGCATTCTTAATTTCCTCCTGCGTTAATGCGACCCTTTTCTGTAGCTTTTCAAGCTTGGTGCTTAATTACTTATCATTAGCAAGATGCATGGGGGTGGGAAGCTCTGCCTATTTATAAATGTGATCATTAGTACATGGAAAGACAAAGGTTTCTTTAGGACCCTCATTAGTTATTCAGTTTTCATGGAAATGATCATTAGGAAAAGACGGCCCACCTGGTTAAATAATTACAGTTCAGATTTGGAAATCTCTTTTGCATTTTTCATAAACTTTTTCAGCACTGAGTTTCCTGTGCATGAAACTAGTGCCCGCTTCAATTTTTTGTTTAGGATGGATTTGTTAGATAAATATCTGGAGCCTTGTCTGTACTGAAAATTTATGAATGTACAAGTTTGTTTCTTTCCCTTTAAATAAGCAACAATTACTCAAGCCACCCATTACCTGGCAATTAGCTCTGCATTCATTAAAATGCATAAGCAGCAAAACATTATACAACACAGTTATTGGTGTGCGGCCTGTGAACCTGAAAATTAAAATTAACCACCCAAAAGCTAAAATTAAAATCAGGTTTTATTCAATTCTGCATTTTTCTGCTGTTCTCTGTATGACATAATAGAGGGCAGCTTCACACTGGCATGAAGCTGGCATTATATTGCTATTTCCTGAAGCAATCATGCGGCGCACAGACTCCTTTCACCCACTCATCAGGCCGTGGTGGAACAGCCTGTTCATCTGTTTCACACAGTAGGTGCATATGTGTGAACCTGCTGTTTGCACTGCTATCCTGTACTTGCTTTCCTGAAAACAAATCCCATTGAACTCAATGGGGCTTACTTCTGAGTATACATGCATAGGATTGCATTGCTATTTTTAATCCCTATCTGTTGTTACCTTGATTTTATTGCTTGCTTTGCTTTTTAGTAGATATGTAGGCATATTTTATTGGAGAGTTTTATTGTGAAGCAGTAATAAAAGGACAGACAGACACAAAGATGTACACAATGCATATTATAATCAGGAAGAAGGGGAGGGAGTGATCACCTGGGGCTTTCCATCTAATTGCCACAGTGGGCTGTTAAATAATTAAGATATGGCTGCATCTCAAATTACAGGAGTCTGCAACCTTTTTGGATCAGTGGCATGTTTGGGATTTTAAGAGAGCGTTGCAGGTGCTCTCGCAAAATGACCAGGGGGTTGGTCTCCTATTTGTAAAATGAGTTCCACTTAACCAGTCACAAAATGCTGTTTTCCAGAAGATAAGGTAGGGAGACTAAAAGAACAGCAACCTACCCAAGAACCTAAGTACAAGGCAGAACTGGGAATCCAAGCTGTAAAACATAAAATCACTCTTCTGAGCCCAAAGGAAGATGGTGCTGGAGGAAATCATTTTGATATCCAGCATGGCAGCCTCCCAGTGATTATTTTTAATTAACGAGAATTGTAAGATATGAACACTGGGAGGAACTGAGGTGGCCATGGGCACATGGTTGCCCACAGACACCACCCTGGAGTTCCCTGCTGTCTGTGCATCTGAGAACTGGGTGTAGGTAGTGTCCACACAGGTATCTAAAGATGTGCATCCTTTACTATGCATGTGCTGTGCAATGCATTTTTGTACTACTGGCATACCATCAGCAATCATATCTATTGTGCAATGTCTGGAGGCACCTTAGGACTTTTTTCTGTCTAAAAGTTGTGAGCCGCCCCAAGGCTTTGTTGCGATGGGAACAGCACAGAAATGTTTTAAATAAATAAATAAAATGTACATAGGTTGCACCCTTAAGCAGGTTCGTGAAATGAGGGTCAGTTGCTCTCTCTTTCTTTCTTTCTTTCTTTCTTTCTTTCTTTCTTTCTTTCTTTCTTTCTTTCTGGTGTATTTTTAATATTACTTTTATGTTCTATTGTTTGCACTATTTTGTAGTGCAAAAGCAGGAAAATAATAATTGTATAAATGAATGTTATACTAGAACTGAGGAAATTACAGCTCAAGTCCTCACTTAGCTATTAAGCTTGCTGATTAAACCTGCATTAATTGCTAGGTTTTAATCTAGCCTGCCTCACAGGATTCTTGTGAAGATAAAATTATGGGAAAGAAGAAGAGTCTCATATGCCGCCTTGAGCTCCTTGGAGGAACAGTAGAATGCAATGATCTAATGGAAGAATGGGGAGTCCACAAATTCTTTTCATCTGACTTGCCAAGGTTTAGCTTATGCCCCCCACCTTCGTCCCTGAAATCCTACTCCTCAATCCTGAGCTGCCATTTCAGGCTGCTCACAGTGGCTCCTTCCCATTTCCTCTTGGGAAAGTTAAGGCCCAAGTAAAGCCAGATTCCTGAAGGGCTGCAATGTCAAAGCACTGGAAGGTCTTGTAGTGGCAGCTCCTGACCACAAGGCTAAGGGGTGGCAGGGCAGTTCCTTGATGCAGCAGTTCCACTGAGTGAAGCAATATGTTCGGGGAGGAAATGCATTGAGGAGGCTTAACCCCCTTCCCCACATGCTCCCTACTTCTCTGCACAGAATGAAAGGGATATGGGTGTGATCCTGCTACTGGGGGATTTGGCCAAGCCCACTGTGGGACTGGGTAGCAGTCCAATCCTCTGGCCAAGAAGTGTCCATCAGCCCTGACTTAAAGAAACCTGCCTCTTCTTATTAGCAATGCCAGCAATCTTTAGTTTTCAAGTTACAAGCAGTGTCAGAATCCTGTACATACAAGGGAATCCCAGTGAAGATATGCTTTTCTTTAAGTATTCCTCTCCCCCTGCCCCTCTTTTTGCTTATGTTCTGTGAAGCTTCTTGTACACTCAGTGCACTGCCTAAATAGGAGTAGCAATCCAAAAAGTGGTAGCTTCTCTGTGTTTGTTGTTGCCATGTGCCATCAGGTTATCTCTGATTTATGGTAATCCAGTGAATGTCCTGTCCTTGACAGCCCTGCTCAGCTTTTGCAAGCAAAAGGCTGTGGCTTTCGTTATGGTGTTGATTCATCCCCTAGTTGACCTTCCTCTTCTGCCTTTGACTTTCCCCAGTATTATGAGTCTTGCTTTCTCATGATGTGCCCAAAGGAGGACAACTTCAGTTTTGGCATTTTTGCTTCAAGGGAAAGTTCTGGATTGATTTGGATCCACTTACTCATCTTTCTGTTGTTCCAGGGTATTCACAGAGCTTTTGCCAGCACCATGTTTCAAACACATCGATTTTCTTTCTGTCCACTTTCTTCCCTCTCCAGCTTTCACACCCCAACACAGTGATCAGAAATAAATAGTGAGGATGGTCTTGGTCTTCAAATAACCTTACACTTGATTATCTTTTCTAGTTCCTTCACTGTTGCCCTTCCAAGACTCAGTCTTCTTCGAATTTCTTGGCTACATTCTCCATTTGAAATGCTGTTTAAGCCAAGGTATGCAAAATCTTTCACAATTGCATTTTCTTTAATTTCTCTGTGCTACCAGACACAACTTTTTGAAATTACTCTGATGAAAAATGATTTGTCATTCATATGCCAACTGCATTTGTCATTAAAACTTTATTGGAGTAGAAGACATCCTGATAGGATAATTTCTTCTTCAGTGAAATCTATAATTGTAAGGGGGAAAAAATCTTGTTAGAGGCCCACATCTTGTCCATAAACAATTATGCAGCCACAGCTCCTTCAGCCCCGCTTGAAAAAGCTCTAAAAATCTGCAATCAGTTATATCTCCAATTACCATAAAAATATATTATCCATCTATTCATTTATTAATGATTCATCAGTTAACCACACATAATGAGCAAATAATTAGTAAAGCTGTATGGTTGCCAAAAATTGAAGAAGTGTTGGCATTTTAAAGATGAAGGGTTGCATTTATGTGGAAGTCTGGTGATGATAAAGTTAATACCAAAGATAATTATGAAAGTGCCTACTCTATGTTAGAGGCTCAGGGCCCACAAAATGTGCTTAATTGAACTGAAATTAATATTCTTCAAAAGCTTGCATGTTATTGTATATTAGTTGCTGGATTTGCTTGAAGATCTCCCTTCAGTGAGAGTACACACAAAATAATAATACAAAGTTAATAAAATGCCAGACAGCAAGACTGTGTTCTTTGTTTGCCTGGTTCAGGGCCTTTCGGAAAACAGTAAATTGCATTCATGTCAGCCGAGGCCCATCCCTTTGCTAATTATCGTTTGGTGCTGAAATGACTTCTGTGAAATTGGGAGCAAGAAGAAACATTCAGCCGTACAAGGGAGGCTTTTCAGGCTACGGCAGTAAATGTGAGATAGGCCTCAGGCACACAGATGTTAAAACAGTGAATTCCCCTACAGATTACGCTAATGGAAACCCTGTCAGAGTAAGTCAAATCCGGGGTCTGTGGTCAAAATCTAATTAATGTTTCTGTACTTAAAAAAGAATTGGAATGCCTGGAGGTGATGAGGACTATATAAGAAACTTGCTTGTTTGTAAAATTGTTAGCGTGAATAGTAACTAACACTGAGCTATTGCTTTACAATGTAACACCTGTTAGCTGAACAACGTGCGCTGAATTTAATATCTCATGTTATCGGTGGGGCTGGCAAGCTCGGCTCTGGCAGCAACCACCTTTGACCTCGGGAGCAAATGCTGGAGTCCATTTTGGGGAGTGTGGAAGAAATGGCTATTATTCCTTTGCTGAGTTCTAAATGGAGGCATGTCTGAGAAATGGTAAACACTCGCTGATTATCTGTCACTGACTGAGCACTGCTGACAGTCTTCCATTAGGAAATACTCTGAGGCCAGGGCTAAACCCCAAATGGGCCAAATTACTGGATTATATAAAATGCACACACACTCTGGATTGTCCTTGAAGGCTCAACTTGAGAACACTTTTGGCATGGTCTTCTGGAGCTTTCACAGCTGCATCGTACATGTCCTGGGTAATAACAGATTAAATGAATTTCTAATGCAGTCATCTTTCCGTTTTCACAAGCACCAAAAATTCTCCTGCATATTTAACAAATAGCATTGCAGGCAGGAAAGGCCTTACATTTCAAACAAATGAAACCTGCATCCAATGTATAGTGCTCAGATAAGCTTGTTATTAAAGAAATAAATTTTGAAACGGTGAGCAGATTGAGAATTTTAAAATTTCAATTATTTAAATATGCTTTAAGAGAGCTCTCTAGTGCACTTTGGGTTTCCTATTGAGAATGTGCATTTCTGGGAAAGGTATCCCATCCGGAGCCTTGGATCTATTAACTTTCATAGGCAAAGATGATCCAAACAGTAGAGGCAAAATATAATAATAATACTTTTTTAAAACCCAGAAAAGCATTAAGGACCAACTTGGCAATATTTATGTCTTTACAGGATGCACACTAAAACTACACAAAGTAATTTAGATCTTAGGGGAGTTCCTTGTCTAGTTTTGGCTGTGTATGAAGCACAAGGCTGTCACAAATGCCATCTGAGTGCAATCCTTCTTAGCTTTTTACATATCTTCTCTTGTTGCTGAATGAAAGGAAATGGGAGAGACTGAAAATGTAAGTTCCTGGTTGTCCAAGAGGGAAAATCTGGGAAGTTTCGATATTTAATTTGGCTGATTCGGGCAGCCAGAGTAATCTCACTAGGCTGGTCTCCTGACAGGGTCACCCAAGGTGGAAAGGTCAAGGCTGAGACACCAGACTAAGAGGAATTCATCCTCTTCAGGAGCAACAGTCACATCAGTAAAAAGAGAATGGATCTCATTAATAGTGATGGGAGCAGAGAAACTTTTGAAAGGCAGATTCTGGGCAGTGGTGGTAGTTGAAGGCAACACTGGTGGAGGATCTTTCACGGACCATGGCAGTGACATTTAAGCTATCTCTTCACAAGCAGAGGAAGGATGCGGCAACCCATGTCTGAATTTTCTTACCTTGGGAACCCTTTGATGAAACAATCCAAAATGCAGCAAGAGATAGACAACCAGTTGGAAGGCACCTTATGAGCTCCTGGGGAAGGACAAAGAACAAATGCAAGTAACACTGTGGCTAATGATACTGTTAGATCAAACCCGAAAGGAAATCTAGTGTCTGACATGCACAGAGGTGAAAGGAAAGTTCAGTGCTGCACAACACATACAATTGGGACACAGAACATGAGAAGTATGAATCAAAGAAGTCATAAATCAAGGCACGGGAAGAATGAACATTGCAGTACTTGGCGTGAGCAAACTGCAGTGGCCTGGAATGGACATTTTCAGTCAGATAACATGAAGTGTTTTACTTTGGAAATGACACACTCAGAAGAAATGGAGTGGGATTAATACTGAGGCAAAATGTTACACAGGCAGGAAGAGGCTATAATGCAAAATCTGACCAAATAATATCAACCAGAATTAGTGGAAAACCTATCAACATAGCCATCATTCAGGTTGATGTTCTATCAACAGATGCTGAAGAAGAAACTGAAAACCTTTATGCATGTGTTCAAGAGGAAATTGACAACACCAAAAAAAGGCATTCTGCTATTCTTAGGTGATTGGAATGCAAATGTATGCAATCATCTGAGCGGTTACTTGAAGTATGTATTTGCAATGAACAGGTTGTTGGCTTCACAAAATTCCATGAGATGTCCTCCTGCTTCATTTCTTACCTCTAGGCCAAATTTTCCTATACTGTTAGATTACATTTTATTTCGTACTTTGGTGCTGAGCAAAATCGATAATAGACCATCACGTTAATGCATCCAGCTGAGCAATAGCATCTTTGTGTCACTCCCATGATTCATGGGCTTGTGTGTAGCTTGAGGTGAAGCTGATCAAAATCACAGCCTACAAAGAGATGACATATAGGTGCCATTGAATTGCATTGCTAACCTTCAAAATGCTAAACAACATGGAACCAGACATACTGCCTCTCCTGCATGAGCTTTAAGATCCATTACAGCAATGGCGCCATGTAAAAGCCTCGTGAAAAAAGTAAGATACTAGAGTAGCTGCATTCCCTCTCCAGGGCCCCTGACTTGTTCTAAAAGACAAAACAAAGGGAAAAGGGTGCCACTGTCTGGAAGGAAAATGAGCAGGGAGGGGAAAGAAGAGCGCTGGTGGGTAGAGAAGGGAAAGGAAGTGGAATGCTGGCAGGGGTCAGAGGAAACAGCAATTGGGGATCCTCCGAGCTGTAAGCCCCAGATCCCTCTGCCCTACTGGCTCCCTGTTTTTTGCAGGGTCTGCACTGAGTTTGCTCTGAGTGCTCCTGCCAAGTGAAGACCCTTCTTGGTGCTGATCTCTGGACTCGTAGTGAGGATGATTGGAGGCCTGCATTGCCCTGCTTCTGCAGTTGACACTCAGAGTGGCTCACCTCACCTCTTGCCTTCATTATGATCTTTCCAGCTCTGTATTTCCAGCTCCGTATTTCCAAGACCTTTCAATTCACTTGCGTCTTTCAACTAATTCAGCCATTTTTATGCTGCTATTTCTTAGTATTGGTTTCATATTTCCATGTGGTGTTCTTTTTTCCTTTTTTGTGTGAGAAAGACGTTCTTGGGTAGCCAGTATATGTAGAGCAAATGCAAGAACAGAACAATCCCTGCAGTACAAGGCTTTGCTAGGTGTGAAAAGCCTGCAGTGCCTTTTATAAGATGGCTGCTGTACCCTTCTCCAGTGAAGGAGCCGAGCCGTTTGTGCTCCCTGTTTAGCAGGTCAATGAACTGGAAAGCGGGAGTGTGTAAACAATGGAAGGCAGAAAGATTCATGTGGAAACTTGAAAGCGACTGGACTTTCTGATGCATCAGGTTCATCTGTCATACAATGAGTCGAAGCCCTGGAGGGCTTTCTTGTCCAGGAATGTTTTCTTTATAACTGTTTTTTTTAATAAAGCAGTTCGTAATTAATTAGACTTACACTGAGGGTAATCCCACAACTAAGCTATTCAGTTACCAGCCTGAAGCAAACGCCTCACGCCAAACCTCCCTAGGCTTCTTTTACTTTGTGCTATGTGCACAGACTTTCATGTATGTGCTTTCTTCACACCTAGAAATATTGCTTCTTCCTAAGTGAACAGGGTGTGTCTGTGTATATGTAACATTTTTATTAGATATTTTGTTAATCGGTTAACTGCTGACAAATATATGGTGTAACCTTTAGAAGTATTGCAATTGTAATTAATTAAATTCTACAGAAAAAAATCATTTAGGACCATTATGTTAATTAATCTGTTATGGATGAGAAACTCAGCAGGAGCCGTTCTTCCCCAGTTAAGTTGGTAGCTGGTTTTCCTATAAGAAGACTCATTTGTTTCCTCAATTGATATATATCCATGCCGCTCACCTCATGCATACCCCAGTGCTCCTCCAAGCTTGCTGAAACTGTTTTGCACTTTATTTCATTTGGGGAACTATATTATTTTTTTACAGAGCTATCCTGACACTACAGTGAGGTAATTTTTAGGACTGTGCCAATCTGCTGACTCAATTGCTTTCAACTGCCGTCAATTGATAAGTTCAATATTTTTAAAATCTGGGCAGAGGAGGACCAACCCTTGTCCACTCTTACTTATTAAGAATGTGTATTATTTGTTAATGGAGGAATTCAGGTACTGATGCAGGGAGCAGGGATGGGCAGATGGTAGCTCAGCTGGCTCCTTTGCAGTCTGAGTCTAAATGTGTTCACTCATAGGTCTGGTCTGCCCCATATCCACATTAATCTACAATTTAAATAATGTACAAGAATTGCATTTAAGTATTTAAATCTATTTTTGCACAAAGTATGCATTCTCTTAAGATATTTTATCCTAAAATAGGATTTTGGTCAATGCATATTTTGGGAAAAAATTTTCTCATGAAATTTCATCATAAATTTTTGGAGTAATCTGATGTCGGAATGACAACTATGCTCTGATCCTGGCATTAGTTCTTAGCTGGCTCACCCCAAAATGAGGCCCAACCAACATTCTTGAGCCGTCCTAGTTGCAGAGGCAACATGAGTACCTTCTCCAATATACACACTGGGAAATTGATCACCGCACATATCTATCACACATGGTGTGTGTTTGTGTGTTCCTCTGTGTTAGCATCAATGCTCACCCTCTGTTTTTCTTTAAAAAGTTAAGGAATAGCAAAAACAGAACAAAACAGCCCAAAACATAGTATTAACCCCACTGGTTTAATGCAGTTTAACTTGGGGCATAACCCATGTCTGGCAGCAGTTTTTGTGGATCTTGAGCAACATAGTTGGAGGGAGTGAGTCCTTGCTCTTCAGTATTCTCTGCCTTCACATATTTGAGAGGTGCAGTTGTTCAAGGGAGATGCTGTTCCATGTCTTTGGGGTCCAAAACATGCATAATGTACAGTGAGGTAGTGGACTGAAGACTTGCGGGGATGCAGCACTGGCACTTTTTGATCAGCAGGAATGCTAAAGTCTTCTGCCTTCCCTTTAACCTTCCCTGTTCCCTTTGAGCTTAGCTGCAATTCTATCAGAAGCAGGGAAGAAGTGCCTTTTCTTAGCAATAATATATCTATTCCCTGTTGTAATGTATTTTTGAGTGGCTTAGTCTCAAATAGGGCAATTAAGACCTGTTAGCTTTATGAAAAACCTGCTTCCAATAGTGATGAAAATACCTAGCACCTCTTTGTTAATATGACATAACACAGCTGTCTGAAGTTTTCAACACTTTTTGGGTTGGAAGGTGGGGTACAACTATCAGGAGTGTCCTCATAAGTGCCTGCATCTCTGCTCCAGTCTGGAGCACCTGCTCTTCCCACAAGTCCACATGGATACTTCCAGATGACACTTCTACTGTACCATTGCCCTGCCTCATTTATTGAATTTTACAGGGAGATGAGGTCTTCCATTGGGAACTCTTTTCTACTTTCCCACTGCTTCTTCCATCTTTTCTTAGCACTGGAAATCTCATTAGGAGGGAAAGACAAAGTAGCTGTGCAATGCAAGGGGCCATCTGTCTGGAAGCACAGAGTTCCTTGTATAGGACTGAAAGTGCCTGTGATCTTGCTTGACTGAACTGGCAACGTAATGACAAATGCGGTTCAGCGAAGGTAAGCATGAAGTGGTGTTCATTGTCACAAGCCATTCTAATATTGCATTGTCTTTTGGGGCAGTTCATCCTTATACCTGAGCTGGTTTCTCACCCTGTTCAGTGCAATCTACCAGCACTAATTCAGGTGAGGACAGCCAGTGTAGGGCTAGATTATGTGCCAGTGGACTGGAAGGTGCCAAGGGGAAGACCTGTGCTCCAAAGCACCTCTCTGCCATTCATCCATCCCTAAAAAAGAGAGCCTGCTCTGAATCTTTCCTCGTGTGCAAAAAAACTGTCTTGCAGGAGTGAGTTTCTCCAAGCCCCACCATGCTGAGCTTCTCCTTTCCACAGCCCTACTGGAGTATGATAGGGCTGGAGCTCGCAAGTCCTGGCTAAGTGGTGTAGGGTAATTTCTCTGATGGAAGATACCAAAGCAATTTTGTTGTCTGCTTTGTGCAGCTCACCCCACGGGTGGGAATGTGAGTGGGGGGGGGGGCAGGGAGGATTCCCCTTGACCTACAATTAGAGTTAACATGAGACTTTCTCACCCCAGGGGTGGGGCTCTTGCACTAATGATTATCCTCTTTGGGTTTCTATGAAATGAAATCAGCTGCTTGTTTTGTGGTACACCACTGAGTGCTTGATTACCTGGGGTCTATGCTACAGTTACATAATGAAGCAATCTGGTGGGTTTTAATGAAGATATGTGCAGAATCAATTATCTTTAATAACAGGATCTGTTGTTGCTCCTTTCAGGTGTAGTGCTAAGGCCCCATTAGCTTAATTCATTGCTCCCTTGGCCCACAGAACTGGAAAAACTTCCAGTGCCTATAACCTTCCTGGCTGATAATGGCTGTCTGCTCTGCATGAATGGACTTCACCCCCTGGAATGCTCCCAACTCTGTCTTTTGTTTGCACATTGTCAAGGAAGATTAGTAATGGTAACATGGCATTCAAGCAGTCGTGGGCAACTTGTCTGCTATTGGCAGTCTTCTCACCAAGAAACCCACTAAGCATTCCTCTACATGAGACTTTTATTGTGCACCTGTAATCAAGAAGTTTGGGGGTCCATTGCACAACTTTCTCATTCTCCAGGGGCACTCCTGTGTTTCCAGCCATTTTTGTGAAGGGAAGTCTGCTATTTTTTCTGATCACAGTAGGAAGCACTACAAATCGGCTGTGTAATTTTTGCAAAGTGCTGTGCTGTGGTGCCACCTTGTGGCAATGTAATAGAGCATATAAGAGGACTGAGAAAAAACATCACTGAAAGAAAACCATGTGTAAAGGATATGCTCTTTCTCCCACAAAGGAAACAGAAGAAAAATCCTTGGTTAAGCTGCAGGCTTTGCTCCTCAGTTAGAAAAGCCCTGCAAGTCCTCAGCAATGACAGGCTTCCTGAGCTCAGTTTGAAATAAAACAGAAGGAGAAGAAAAGAGGAGATGAAGAAAAAGAAGCAGAACAAGTATTCATCTTGCTAACATGGGGATGCACAAAAATATGTTCAAGTAACTGATGCATTACCAAGACTT
This sequence comes from Varanus komodoensis, assembly GCF_004798865.1. Classification (NCBI taxonomy): domain Eukaryota; kingdom Metazoa; phylum Chordata; class Lepidosauria; order Squamata; family Varanidae; genus Varanus; species Varanus komodoensis. The sequence continues at coordinate 5,342,974 of NW_025335641.1, forward strand.
GTTATTCCTTTTTGGTCCATCTATTTGACCATTTTGTGTTTTGTTAATCCTTTTAACATGGCTTGCTTGAACCATGGGGTTCTTGTTGAAACGGGGTTTCCCGTTGCCTGAACACAGTGTGATAACAAACCATGGTGAACAACACACAGTTTACAGCCCAGTGACCAACCATGGCTATCTTTTCATAAGTTGCTCATGATTAACAAGTCATGGCTTATTAGCACATCTGGGTTGAGACAACATGACAACCCATGTTTCAATAATAGCCCACAGTCCAAAAACCCAGGCAGCCCACAACCTTGAATGTGGGGTAGTGTCTGAACCCACTCAATGCTCTGAACGTGATATGCAAGGCCTGTCTGTGCAACATGCAGAAACTGGACATAGCTTCAATGATGCCTTTCCATCAGGGCCGGCCCAAGACAGTTTGCTGCCTGCGCTGAAGAGCAGGATGGTGCTGTTCCTCATATAGATACAAATCACATTTTATATCACTGGTGCCAAGACAGTGTTCTCTATTGTACTTAGTTTAGGGGGCCACAAGACTATGCCTTGCACCCACAGTTCTCTCTTCCAGCACAGTGGAATGGCTGTGGTCTCCCAGTGGTTCTCCTAGCGCTGCCTGCCTGAGATGGCTGCCCCACTTTAATGCAGGGTTGGAGACTGTGTGGTCCTCCCGATGTCGTAGGACTGCAGTTCCCACCATCGCTTTCCATTGGCTGCACTGATTGGGCTGGTAGGAGTTGCAGTCCAACAATATGCCCACCTCTGCTCTACCCATAGGGCAAACCCTCACATGGTCACAATGGTTTAATAAACCTGCCATTTCTCTGGCCTGCCTGAGAGTATGAAAAGCACGCGGTGTGGGGCTGCTGAGCGTAGCGGCTCACGAATTCTGCAGGCCTGGTAAAGGGAGATTGCATGGACTGAACTTAAAAGAAGAATGGAAAAGAAAAGAGAAAAGAATTCAACTGTGTTTAATTATACTTTTTTAAAATTCACCATTCAGCTTACATCAGTGTTAACATCTACTGAGAAATGCAGCCATCAACAATTTGCAACTCAATGTGTGTTACTTTAATTAGTATGAAAATTAAAGGGCAACTATAGGCCAACGTGAATGATTATGGAAATACATGTGCATCCCATGCAGTGCTCTCATTTAATTAATCGTCTTGTAAACTATATCGAGCACTTTAAGTCACTGGGTAGAGCAGCTCCATTTTTAAATAACTACTTAATACTCAACAGGATGTGGAGAAAACACAGCCGCAGAGACAGCCACGTCTCAAGTTTCTGAGCCTGAGATTTTTCAAAAACAGAGAGAAAGAAAAGAAATCAAACAACCCATGTCTGAATTCCAGTTCTGTGATGTTCACACAACCAGTTACTTTCTCCTTAAGGGTTCTCATGTGTGTGCAAAGGAGGGGGACAGGGACAAACTGGGTGGGGTGGAAGAACATGGCATTTTGTAAATGTGTGACTTTTGAAACTCATTGGCAGTGGTGAATGAAGGCCTTACCTAGAAAGGACACTGTTTACTAACCACAGTAACCTAACTCAAGGCAGGCAAGCTATTTTCTTTCAACCATCAAATTAGCAGATCAAGAAATAAAATATTTTACATGTTTCTAGCTACAGCATTAATTATTTTTTTTTTCTGCTGCTGCTGCTGCTTCTTTTTAAAGAAACCCATTAAGACCAGGTTTCATGGATTACATTTTGTGCATCTGAACTGGATGTTATAGCAATAGCAATCCTTTTCCATTCATACTTTGGTTCATTAGCAAAAATAATATAAAATGATTAAGGTTGTTATTCAGTTGGGGCCATACCTTGTGTGTGTGTGTGTGTGTGTGCGCGCGCACGCGCGCGTGTGTGAGAGCACCATTTATGGTACTGATTGATTTTAGACAGGACCTAATTTTAGGGAGGGAACCTGCTAAATGGGGGGAAATTGAAAAGCATAATGATTCAGGACTGGGCCTCATTATCCACTCTGTAATGAGGTTCTAAATCAATGGCATTACACTGGCTTAAAGATGGCTTAATGGAGGGGATAAATAGGTCTATTGGAAATGAAGACATTATGAGCACTGAGAAGTTTCTCTTTTGTGCTCAAACTCTCCATAAGCACAAAACTCAACAGACTTTTCAGGGCTTATTTTTGTCCTCTAGCTGCAGTGGATGAATTCAGGACTAGCTTAGTGCTCCCTTTGCTGCTCATATGGGTGATGCATAGATTACTCACAATTCTTTCCAATGACACACTTTAGGGCATAAATGAGCTGAATGAGATTTGAAATTGCATCCATCCTGCGCAAATAACATTTCTTGCCACTTCCAAGTAAGTCCCATGAAGCATTGTGGGATTGCACTGTTAGGCCACAATTCTGTAGCCACTTATCCCCACTGAATTCAGTAAGACTAGTTCTGTCCTTATCTGTACTGTCATCTGGGGTTCTCTGTGAGGTGACCCCAAGATTTCAGGTTGCACCAAGGCTGCCGGGACAAAGAAGCAATCATGCTGATCAGTCATTTAGAAACTGTACTTCTATGAACCATTGCCTGAGCAAGGACTTGCATGTTATTCATACAATCACACTGGTTCTAAATAATAAAAACTAATCATCATCACCATGAGCCAGCATTGTTAACAGCAACATAAAGTCCATCTGGTCTGGGAATGAATTCAGCTGTCAGATGTTAAGGTCAACAGCCCAAGAAAGAAAATGCTTCTTACTCTACCTTTATGCCTTTCTCTTTGAATGCCATGTTCTAAACCTTCTACAAAGGCTACAAATCCTACTCTTCTTCCACGTGCAAGGCTGATACGTCCACATTTTCAATCTATTGTAACTCTTTGCTTCCATCTTCTGTTTCTTATCTTTGAAGAGCACTTGAAATGATATTGGAAGACAGACCACAGCTAAACTTCATTCTTGATTCACTTCTCTGTATTTATGGAGAAAATTGTTGAATTATGTCTTTCAGGAAGCAGCTACAAAAATGAAGTATGCAGCCCTATAACACTGAGAGAAAATGGGAAACTAAATGGTAGATTTCAGCAAGCAAAGCGAAATGGATATTGTGAAAACATTTCTAATGTTTGCTTTCTTTGTCCTAGCTTCAGCATTATTAATAGAGTGAACTTTGAGCTCTTTTGCAACCCATGGGTAGTGTACGGGACCATGCATTAGGACATGCTATGTGACAGAAGTAGCTTGCCATGCTTCCTATTCCATATTAAGCAGTAGTCAATAGTAGAAGCATATCTGATTTGTTTATAGTATCATTATCCCAGGTTTTTGGTTTAAAATATGCTTAGGATGGCAAATAGTGTCCTTTGACAGTGTTGATCATGCTACATTGGGGATGGGACAGTGAGACATGTGAAATGTTCACCATTTTTGTGTACCTAAATATAGAGTGATGACCCATCAGCCGACAAAAACAACTTCCACCCATCTACCTTTGCCTACTTTGGGGATGCTCAGTGCATGCCTATCATATGTTCTTAAGGATGTGAAGGTTTGCATCTTTCCCTTTATATATTTACCACAGCAAATACTTATGTGGGTGTAATGAACTCAGCTACCACACCTGAATCTGTGTCTAAGGCCAGAATGAATGCTTTTCTTTGAAGTGTCAGTCCTTTATCAAGTAAAATCCTGCACTGTGGGTTTCCCAGGTGTCCTCACACAACCTGTCTGAAAAGCTTCACAAGGACAGAGTATGACCAAATTGCAACCACTTGCCCAGCCGAAGTCCCCAACCTATTCAGATGGCTCATGAATGAAAGCACAGAATGTACAACCATCTACACATGGAATTATGATATAAAGTTGCCTATCTCAACCTGGTGTCCTCCAGATATGTTGCTTCCTCCAGATGCCCCCAGCCAGCGCTAGGTATGAGGGCTGGGGATGAGAACATAAGAAAATCCGTGACAGATCAGACAAAAGGCACGTCTAGTCCAGTTCTCTGTACACATTGTGCAAACCAGCTGCCCACAGGATCCCTCAAACAGGATGGGTGTAAGACCTCCTCCTGCCCAAGCTCATCTGGTAAATATACTTTACATAACAGCCAGCAAGGCAAGTAGCCACGGATAACCTCCTTCCTCATGAATCCATCCAGTCCCTTTTTAAAGTCATCCAGATTGGTGACCATCACCACTTCCTGTAGCAGCAAATTCCATAGTTCAACTATATGCCGCATGAAGAAGTTTTTCTTTTTATCTGTCCTAAAGCTCCACCAGTCAGCTTCATGGGATCACCCTGGGTTCAAGTGTTATGGGAGAGAGGGAAAATGTCTCATTCTCCACTTTCTCCACACCATGCATTATTTTAAACAATTCTATCATGTCTCCCTTTGCTTGCCTTTTTTCCAGTTGTTGTAACCACTCCTCACAGAGGAGCTTCTCCAGCCTCCTGATAATTTATGTTGCCCTTCTCTATAGCTTTTCCAGGGATGATGGAAGGGGATGATGGAAGCTGCAGTCCAACACATCTTGAAAGCATCAAGTTGCAAAAGACTGATGTAAGACAAGCTATTCATGCCAAAGCATGTCTACTTTTTCCAAGGAATTATTCTCATACTTCTGGTATGCATGTTAATGAAGCTCTGTGGACACACTTAGGGTGATGGTGGGTGGGGGCATGCTAGTGTTCCTGTTATCATATGAGTCCCATTGCAACTTACTTTAAGAATCTCTTCCATTGCTTGTTACTGTACCTGCCACATAAGAGCATTACGGAAATGTCTATAATAAGCAAACCTCCTTGTCATCTGGGAGCACATTTTGTGTACTGCACGGAACCATATTTCATTTGGGAAATTGGTTTTTTGTCTACCATAACCAACTGTCCATAAAATAAAATAAAAACTATGCCTGTTATGAGAAGAGTGTGCTATAATATCCTTCTGAAAAGGGTGGAATGAAAGACAACCCATTTCAGAATGCAACTGCAGTCATATCACTGCAGACTGCTGCCTACATATGTCAAATGACTGATAGCAACTGCTGAGGCTTTTTCAATTCTCCGCTAGTGCTGTCTTCTGATACCCTTCCAGATAAACCCTTCTTGGGTTGCAATGAGGAGCTTGAAGAATAAATGATGCCAGAAATTATTATTTCTAAATGCCTGGGCCACACATATGTTTAGAGATGAGATTTACACATGGAACAGCAGCATGGAGGAAACTCTGTATCAGTGCTTTGCTTAACATCAGCATCTGAGTTAGGAAAACAGAGTAACGTGCACCATGTTAACAGCATTGGTTGCCTTCACTTAGAATGAGAAGATTTTTGCTGGAGAATTTCAAGAATGAATGAATGAGAGAGAGAGAGAGAGAGAGAGAGAGAGAGAGAGAGAGAGCGAGCATGTACATGTTTTTGATACAGCTGCTCTAGTTGAAATGACCCGGGTGTTGGTTTTGAAGGATCTCTTACAATGCCAACTTTAGGAGCATGGAAACCACTAAGCCACTTTGTAAAGTCTTCAAATTACATAGCAGAAGTCTACACTTTTGTGCTTCTCCTACCAGTTTCTAACCTTTAAACAATCTTAGCTGCTTGGGTTTGGATGATACAACAACCCACAGGAAGCTTAATGCCCAGCATGATGAAACCGCTCCTGCAGGCCAATTAACCCATGGTCAGCTGTTGTGCTGTACAATCTGGATCATTGAGTACTTTAGAATGTGGCTTCAAGGGTAAGAAGGTTTGGGTCAATATTGATCATGACTGGTGGGTATTTTGTGCTACAGCCTGGAGCTCAGGTCAAAAATAGTTGTAAGAGTGTTATAGGCTTCAGTTTGGTCAAATGTACTATCTATACTAGTTATGAAGTTCAAATTTCCCTTTCAAAGGCTTGCATTAGATAGTATGTTTCTCCTATGCTCTTTTTGCTTGCCACTTTCAATCATAATATCATTCCAGTTGGGTACCAAACATCAAAGACCTTACCTTAATCTTTTGGTGGAATTTTCCTTAGGTTTATTTGCTTCAGGGACATAAGTCAGGGATCCACTGTTCCACACTCACTCACACACACACACACACATTTATAGTGCTCTTTTAATCTTTAGTAATTTAATATACATGGGAAATTCATAGGTGACAGACTGGTTTTGCTGAAACAAGTAGGGATGAAACCATCCCACAACAGTCCCTAGAAGTCCAACAATATGCTTGAAGCATTTCAAGACAACTCTTGATCCAAAGGTATCAAAGAGTTACAGTTAAGATCAAGAAGAATTAAAATTGATGGTGTGCTAGAAACAACCTGCAATGCAAGGTCATTACTTTCCCTCGTTAAAGTGGTCTCAGTACATTGGTCTGATCTGAAACTTTAATTGAAATGCTTCAAATGATGCATTTATAAGGATGATGAGGTGGATGCTGCCCATTTATTGACCTCTGCAAAGAAAAAGTAGTCCTATAATAGGGTGAAAGTCTTAAGAGATTGCTCGGGGACAGTTGAGGCCTTTTAATGAGTAGCCTTTTGCAGCAGTAGGAAGAACACTTCAAGATGCTAAAAAGATGATGCCAAGGAATGACCAAAACACTCTGACTAATCAGAATAATTAAAGGTGGAGGTTGGGAGACAAAAATTAAAACTGTTTTATATCCTGTAACATCATTTCTCAGCTTCTTCTCTTTCTTGGGTTGGATCCAAATTTATTCATGACTAGAGTAAACCCCTTGAAATCATTGGGACAAATTAGTCATAAATTAATGGATCTTGGTGGTTTCAGTCAGTTTAAGTATGGATATATATGAGTCCAACCCACCATACCATGGTGCCGAAGGCACTTTGAAGGAGAGATTGCAGGTCATGGTATGCAGACACTTTATTTTTGCCAGCAGTAAGTAGGCCTTGCAGGTTTTTGCTCCCATGCAACCTGTTTAATCGGAGGGTCTAAGTGACATGTGAAAGGCTTGCATACACCACAGCAAGTAAATATCACTTGGACCATTTCTCGCTTTACACACTGTTGTTGGTCTCCTGCCTCTCTGCTGTCAGTTATTCTTTCTGTTGCAATGGCTTTATATAGCCACAACTGTAGGCCCTAAGGAATCAGATAGCTTTCCATCTTGTATCAGGAGCTGAGTAGATTTTGCACATCAGGAGACAAGGCAGTGGAGGCCAGAGACAGCTGTGTGGTGATGTTATCAGTATTATTTAAAAAAACTCCACAACCCTGCTGAAGTTCAGCTTTAGCATGATAATAAATTGCAAAGACCACAGTGACCTAAAAACACTCATACAGATACCTTCTTGACTTCTTCCTTTTTTTGGTTCTCTTATCTGTTCAAAGCAGGGAGGTCCGTGCTCCTATCCACATGATTATCTTCCCAGCCAGCTGCCAAGTTGTGAAATTTTCTGTTCCTGGGCTACTGAGGGGACAGTCATTTTTAATGCTTTCCCCCTTACCTTAAGATGGCATATGACTTTCATTCTCAGATAGCTGAAGATATCACACATAAATGTGATTTTCTTAATGCCTATCTGCAGGTACCTCTTCATTTTATCAGAGAAGGGAAAGACTTTCCAGATTAATCTTAACCTTATTTATTTCTTATACTCACGTGCTGCATACAAGCTTTGGGGGCTTTGATGGGTGCTAGTGAAGTCCCTGCTCAGATTTTCCCCTCCAAGGCCTTAGCAGTGCCTACATCCTTGACTGGGGAAATCCTTAGACTTCCACGGCACCTCAGATGCTACCTAGAGTTCAAGAACTGGGCTCTAAAACAACCGTAAAATAGAGCAGTGGCATAGTCCATTACAGATCAGAGAAAACCTACATAAACAGATATACTTTCCAAAAGTACTTGCAAATTGCACAGTCCCCTCCTCTTGCACCAGAGTTCCAGAGGTAAGCAACACTTCTTGGAAGGCCCAGTTTCCTGAGATTAACTGGTGACATTCTACAATACTCTTCTCCCAGGAGTTTTCTTGGCCTTTAGAAGGTGTGCAAAGACACATATTTGTAATCAAGCCTTTTCCATGTTCACAATGTTCCAATATTTCAGTCTTTTCAGTGTTTTTACTTTTAATCATTTTAGGATGTTATTGTTTAAAATGGATGACTTTTTAGCAAACAAGGGAGTTGAAAAATATTACCAATAATTAATACATTCAGAATATTGGTCATAGAACTTCAAGTAAAGCCTCCTCTGAAAATCTCAAGAATTGACTGGATGTATAAAGTGGAAAGTGGTCTCCTAGTTATATGGATCCTGAATTGTCTAGAATTGTGTATGTCAGCAATAGAGCCTTGAAGAGAATCTCTAATCTACTTAATAGCTTGCTTTGTTTTTCATACGTCTTTCTTCTGATCATTGCTGCCTTGTGAGATACTTCAGACATAAACTAGAATCCAATACAGAATTAAAAAAAAAAAAAAGAATTGGAAGGAAACTTTGAGGTCATTTGCTCCACCCTCCTGCTCCATGCAGGAATTCTTGACTAATGGCTGTCAAGCATATGATTAAATACCCGCAGTGATGGAGAAACCACCACATACCAAGGCAGTCTATTCCACTTTCAAACAACTTTTACTGTTAGGAAGCTTCTATTTCCTTTCAATTTCTACCTATTCATCCTGATTCTGTTCTCTAGGGCAACGGAAAACAATTCAGCCCCATCTACTGTTTGACAGATCTTTGGGTATGTGTAGATAACTGTCATATCTCCTGTGAATCTCCTCTTCTCCAGGATAAACATACCTAGTTATTTCAATTGCCCATCATAGGGGAACTCAAGGTCCCTGACCAGCCTGGCCACTGTCCTCCATATTCTTACACAGAAATGAAGACCTAGTTCGCATGACATGACAAGCTATTGTGGCTAATTAGGCTGTCATGTTATGCTAACTCAGACTGCTTCCTGCAGGTTGGTGTGTCCCCTTCCTCCCACACCTCACAAGCTTCCCTGAGAAGTCAAGAACTCCTGAAGAGTTTGATCAACTCCCAATGGGCTGTCATGTCATCTGAGCACAGGTGATTGATCCCACAGTAGGTTATGGGAAGTGGCAACCCAGGTGCTTGCAAAAATGGCATCCCCTTCCCTCTGTCACTCTTGGCAATCTTGCTTGTGCTGCTGCCAGCGACAGCCCCTCCAAAGTGACCATGTGGCACATGGGAGGACCTGCCTCTGCTAGGCCACCTTAAAGAACATGTGTCCTGAATGTGTGCAATATTTAATCACTTTTTAAAATTAGCATTTTAGTTGGTCTTGCAGAACTGGGCAGTTCGATGGGTCCAAAAATTGGAAGGCCTGCCTGGGCAATGTCTGAGGGGGTGGCAAGGTAACTACTGTCCAAGTAGAGCAGGTATCAGCCCTGGACATGAGAAGGTCCAGATAGGTTTTTTTCTTCACTACTTTGCTTTCCCCTGACAGCTGGCAAAAAGTGAGCTGGTAAGTCAAAGCAAAGCCATAAGTGATCCTTGCTCAAGAAAGTGGGTAGGTGTCATTTCCCTACCCAATCTGAAGCAAAATACTCAGTGGTCTGAGTGTCTTTCCCTTCAAGATGTTTCAGTGCCCCCAGCTTTTTCATTGGTTCCCGAGACTTGGGAGGTGGAAAAGTGTACCCCACACGCTTTCACTAAAACTTGCTTTTGACAGCCGCCAAAAGAAGAGATTTCTTTGAAAATAGTAATTCAGACAGGGCCTGACAGGGTAGTTTGAACAGGGAAATATAAAGATTTCATGTAAGAGGGTATAGAATGGTACAGCACAAGCTTCCTGTGCTATGCCATGCTATTCTGCTGAGCACATTCTTAGCAGTTTTATACATTCAGCATAGGAAGAATAAAAGCTCCAAAAGCCAACATTTATCTCATTAAAGAATGTTGATTGAGACCAGATTTTGAAATGAAATGCCAGAGTGAATAATTCTACTGTAATTATTTTTTAATGATAGGTTTAACTTTTAATATATATTTTTTCCTTGCTGATCAAACTTTGTTTTAAAAAGCAGCTGTCCTGGGAATTATTACCAGCTCGGCATGACATTGTGAGGTATCTACTGGATGTTCTCTCTCCCTCTCAGTCTCTCCCTCTCTCTGCCTTCACTTGCTTGCTTGCATTTACAATCATGCTTTGCATTAGCGCTATACAATTAGATAAATTGTGTGTGTGGTATTTAAGTTTGTTTTTTTTTCCCTAAAAAGTAACCAAATTGGCATTAAGTATTCAAGACGTAATCTCCACAGCAGGAAGCAGCAGATCAGAGTCATCTTAAATAACAGAGGAACGGCAGAGCTGCAAGTAGAATGCATTTTCTTTCCTATCAATTATTTTTATGTCAGTTTAACGCTCAGGAAAGTTACCGAGTGACTATGTGAGAGAATTAAGACCTTCATTTACTCCCATGTTTATTAGAAAAATATTAGCATTTTGCTGTCAGTCCTGGAAGCTCCATTTTTGCTACTTATGGTTGCAGGTTTTTAACAACAGCCTATATAGGTGTTTTGGCAAACTTGTTTCCCTCAATATTATTCCCCTAATTTTTGTATTTAATGTGTGTATTGAGGCACCAGCTGGAATGCTAATCTTATTCAAGGAGCCAAGCAATGCAGGACAGTTCTCAAATGCATGACTTGATGATAGAACCAGAGTCCCATTCTGACAACCAATGAATGTGTGAAGGACACAGGGTCAGGATCGCATTCACTTCATGGCATAATGGAGACTGTTTCCCCTTTTTTTACCTTCCATTTGGGGGTGGAGAATTTTGTGAAACACACAGGTTGAATGGGGAAGTTTTAATCCTCCCCTTGCACTGCGCAGTAGTCCCATTCTGAATTAGTACTTCATGTGTGTACGCTTGGGTAAGAATGGAGAGAAATGGTTCAGTTGCATGCTACATAATTGACAGAACAGGTAGTTTGACCCTTAGTGGCCTTCACTCCATCTGGCAATTAAGGCATTAAGGCATTTCAGTATGTTGCTGGAGTGCTTCCTTTTGTTTGGCATAATTCAATTCCATTGGATGAGCCAATTCACATATTGCTATTGTAATGTGTATATTGCAGAAAAAAGTCCCTCCATGGTCTAACAGCTCCAGTAATGCATCTATAATGTCAAAATGTTTTGATAGCATGTGCGTCAAATGGATTACTGGTGGTGTTAGACTTGGCAGAGGTGGGAAGAGCCTGTATGATCTGGGCTAGCCAAATGATTGAACCATACATGTGTTACTGATGCAATGTGGGGCCAGACCACGGGGAAGTGTTTTTTCAGTGATTACTGCATCACAAACTGTAGTTCAGTTCAGTTCAAGTTTATTTGTGTTGGCCATAAGCTGTAAAAAATCCTTGAGAATATAAAAGATATTAAAACAAACATCAACTCCTGAATGGGTCCTTTGTGTGTATCACTCATGTCACTTTTTACAAAAGACTGTAGTGTTAAATTGGTATCATGGTCCAAATCCAAATGTGAGTAGACGTTTTGCCTACTTAAAAAAAGAAAAAAAGAAAAAACAAAAAACCCAGCCCTATCTACTATGGATTTGATATGCTGAGGCTCTGCAGGCGTGGGAGACCTGTTAAACCAATCCTCTTGGAGGAATGTTGACTCCTCTGGAACAAGGATAATGGTGGAGAAAGATTAAGGCTGAATGCAAACAAAAATGTGTTGGAGACCATTCCGTGGCAGTGAGGGGAACAAGGAAAGTGCCAATTTCTGCATTCATTCCATCAGCGCACTTTCCTTCTGCGGGGTTATTTTATGTGTTTTAAGGATGATTACACTCTGGATAATGGTGGTGAGGAATCTCCTTCCACAGACTATGAAGATGAGTTTGTAAGGGTGCAATTCTATTGCCCCCACCCTCAAACCTGGAGGCTTGCCCATGCAGTGCAAAGAGCGAGACACAGCAACAGCGATCATTAGGGCTGTTACACCTTGCACTCTGCATTTCTCTCGACAGCTGGTTCTGCCATCTAGGTGAAGTGGGGAGGGAAGGAAGCAGGGGAGCTATTTGGATACAGCATAAGCCATTGGCCTCAGCCTCCTGTCCCTGGCCCTGACATGCTCCATTTCCTCCTCTCTGAGGCCAATCATGAAGCAGCTGGTGTGGCTCTTACTGCACCAGCTGTGAGGATTGGGTGGAAGCTCAACCTTCAGAAGCTATAGATCTTGGGAGACCACTGGATTGCCCTGAAGACCCTTTGATAGAATTACTAACTTGCATTATAGCTTGGACACCACATTAAGAACAAATTCCAGTGAGACGATCAAGGCAGTAGGTGGTTGTTCAATTTCACTGGTTTGGTTTCAATTTGTTCAGCTTGCGGATATGGACAAGTTGCTGAGGGAGGTGAGAACAACCACATATGGTTTGGACCCATGTCCATCTCAGCTTGTAAGAGCTGCTGGAGGTAAGCTGGCTGACTGGGTACTGGAGGCTGTCAAATAAAGGAGGATTATGCCTGAGTTCCTCTAAAAAGAGTGCAAGACCTTTATTAAAGAAGCCTTAATTGCTTCTCACCACCCTCTGCAATTATCAGCCAGTTTGTAATCTAAGATCCTAGAACAGGGGTGAGTGGGCTTGGCATTAAAAATCCAAGACTTCTTGGGTATGACTTAGGGCAGGGGCTGGAAGGCATAGGTACGTTCCTTTTAGTTCCACCAGACCTCTTTGCAACATTCAGAATTCCCCATTGTGAGATTTTCCTGGGATGCTCAGCCGATGTGAGAGTGCTAAGCCAATTTTGTTTGTGGTGGTTCTGGAGACATGCTGAATGTTCCGGCAGACAATGCTAGGGAACTATTTCTTGGTCCTTGGCCTGTGGAATTCTGACGTACTGGTTCTTAACTATAAATCCCTGTATATACAGCCCAACAGCTTTTATTGTTATTGTTATCTGAGTTTTGTATATCTGAGAGTCATACAGAAAGCCAGGGTGGTATAGTGGTTAACAGCACAGGACTGGAACTCAGGTGATCTGGGTTCTAGTCTTGTCTCGATCATAGAGCTCACTGGGTGACTTTGGACCAGTCATGCACTTTCATTCCATTGTTGTGAGAAATATATAAACTGTGATGAGTTCCTTGAAAGGAAAAAAAGACAGGGTAAATAAGAAATAAAGAAATAGTAGAATGGGTGGGATTAATAGTGTCATTGGGTCCAATTTTTTGAGTGTCAGGTAAATACATAAATAGTTTTAATCTCTGACAGTTCTGTTTTGAATTGGACTGATCCATACCTCTAAGGATAATATGCAAATCAGAACTTAGCTAATTACTAGCTTTTGCACATCCTGAATGTTCAGATGCTTATCTTGCCTTTCAAAACATATCAAAATATATTTAGAAATGCAGAGTATATTTTGAAGGACAATATAGTTAAAACACAATGAAATATCCATTTAAATGCACATTTTGATGCAGATTTAAATTTTTATACCCCCTGCACAGAATAACTTGGGAACAGGACAGGATGGACACGCATGAATACTGACCATAATCAGAAACAGATTTATCCAGCCTTGCATATACAGCAACTTCACTGGGAACTGAAGGATTCAGTGATAGTAGACCCAGGGGTTAAATCCAACATTGTGCAACCATGCTTTCATTTGCTGCCCTAATGAACTCCTCCAGAGAGTCCCCCAACCTTCCGGCACAGATTTGGGCTGCAGGGAAAAGCCATTCCATGTAGGAAAGACAAACAACCTGTGTGCATTAAAAGGTTCTTGAATCCTAACAGTCGGCTGGGATGGCAAATGGGAGAGCAGAAGTCCAGGATTTTGTTGGTGCTGCAAGTGGTCCTGGGTCCACGAAACGGTGCAGGTAAGTCTTCGTTTGTACATGTGAGTCTTCAGTTCGGGGATGAGCATGTAGAAACTTAGTTCTGTACACACAGAGCCCCTTGGGGGATTAGAGTGAAAGTGTCCCTAATTTTCTTGACTTACAGTTTCTGTTAGATAATGTTTTAATAATTTCTTCTGGTAAAATGTTGCACTGTTTAACCGTCGCCAAGTTTCACTCCAGAGACAGCTGCATTTCAGCAGCCAAAGAGGAAAGATTACTGTATCTATACAGAAAGTGCTTTGGGATTTTTTTTCTAGATTAAAGGCACTATTAACGTAAGACATTATTAAGGAGAAAGAGAACATTTTGCTGCTTAAATGCAGGTGCTGTATAGCTTTCTTTGATAGATGCGTTCCAAGAAAAGTGTTTTGGATTGTGTTGAAAATTTGAAAGTGCTAAAACCTTCAGGCTCTTCAGGGGCTCTCTCTGTCTCTCCTAAATTCATTTCCCCTGTATAAATAAAAATTAAAACACTTTGAAACTTTACTTAAACTTTCTTCAAAAGGAGTGATGAAAAAAGAACATTAATAGGAAGAATATACATATACATATATATAGAGAGAGAGAGAGGGAGGGAGAGTAAAGCCCTCTATAAAAGCGTGTTAAGCATGGCAGATAGTGGAGGTTTTTAGAAACACTAATGGATAGATATTATATTGTTACATGAGGAAAAAGGAGGAGGCAGAGCAAGTGAGAGAGAGAGAGCGCGCGCACGCGCAAGGAAGCAAGTTGGTAGGGAAGGTGGAATGAGAAGCTATTGAACATATACAATCAAGCAAAGATGGTAGAAAAGGACTACAGAAATGAAGTTCCATATTTTAGGAGTATCTAGTGAAAAGAAGAAATAACACAGGTTACAGTGGGGAGGACATGAAGCAATCAAGTCTTCTCTACACAAGGTATTTATTGCACACTTATGATCTCTCAGTCATGGAAGTTTGCAAGGCCTTTCCAGGACAATGTTATTCTTCAGGGCTTCTCCTGTGTTTTCCAGCCATTTTCACAATGTTTTTAGAGTGCGGGAAGTGCACTATTAAACTTCAGATGGGGAACAAACTAAAATGGAAGCCTAATGCATTGTCACCATTCTGCTGCACTGCAGCTATACAGTGGTACTTCGGTTCACGAACAACTCAGTTCATGACCAAATCGGGTCGCGAACAGAAATTTTGGCAAAATTTTGCCTCCGTTTGTGCACTCTCCATCGGGTGATGACCATGATCACGGCCATCTTCCCCACACAAACACTCCAAACAATAACCTTCTCCCCACCCACCATGAGGGGGAGTCGTGAGGCCACGCTTTCCTTGGTTGAGGCCTTCCCGGCTCCTTGCGGCTGCCCCGCTTCCGAGTCAGAGGAAGGTCCCCTCTCAGGTGCTTGCCCGCTCCAGGAGGGGGAGCAGGAGTGGGAGGCCGGAGAGGTGAGCGCGGGGTGGCTCCCCCGGCCGGGAGAGGGCCGCGAAGAGGGAGGTAAGGGCTGCTTTCCATGGGCCGAGGCGAGGGAAGGAGAGGGATGGGGCCACGGCTGGTCGAGCAGGGCGCCTCCTGCCTCTCCCCACTGCGGGGGGAAGAAACATGGTGGCCACTCTGCAGCGGTGTCTTGCCCTGAAAAGGCTGCGGCAGAGACACAGAGCTGCGGCCCCACTCCTGCTCCACCTTGGCCCATCCACCCCTGGGCTTGACGAGGCAGCCGTGGCTTGGCCTGCAGCTCGGGGATGTGGCTCATATTTTTGTGGTTTAAAAAAATCACATATTTATAACTTTTATATGCCATCCTTTATGTTATAACATAAAGTTATGGTTCAGAATGGATTAACCTTATTTACATTGAACCTTATGGGGAAATTTGACTTGGTTCGCAACCAATTTGGGTCGCAACCAGAATCGTGGAATGAATTAAGTTCATGAACCGAGGTACACTGTACTATTAACATCCCCTTGTGGCTGGGGAATGCTTGTGTGTAGAGGACTCATTCACACTCTTCCTTCTCTGCACACAAAGTGGAAGAAGAAGACTCATTAAAGTTTGGCAGTTTAAATGCCTCCTGCACAGAAGTCCTAAATCTGACAGTTAAGACAGTTAACTGATGCAGGCATATGTTCAGACTGTTTCTGTTATTACTTGTGGCTACAATAATGAAAAACAACAATAAAAAAACATCTGCATATAATTTAACTTGATGATATTGGATTATTGTGTTTCACTCAATTACTTCATTTCCAGCCAGAGGGTTTGGTGTTAAGGACCACGCGATGTGGTCATGCATCCTTTGGTTGTTCTCCAGTCCTGATTTGCTCTTTGGTCCTGCACTCGTATGTCCTTCTGTCCTGACCTGCCTTCTTCATCCATTTTCGCCAATCTCCTGGTACAGCTTCTGGCAAGTACTTCATTTTCAGTGCTAACAGCTTGGCTGTATGGAGCAGCATTGCCTACCCTTTTGAAAGAAGCTCTGGCTAGGTCAGCACCCCTACCCTGAATCCCAGCATTTGGGACAACTGTTGCCCATTCACAAGTGTGGTTGGGACAAAACCCAGCAGACACCATCCCTCCAGCATTCATGGACTTGCTGTTGTGCTCAGCCTCATCTTGGAGAGTTAGCCAAGCTGACAGTAAGTCTAGAACAAAGGCAGCACAACAGGCAAACTTCTTCCAGTGCTGCAGATGGCACAAGAGAGGGACGCTCCTTTTGCAGCAGCCACATGGTGCTCCATTCCTGGTGAGCCACAAGCGATCAGTTTGCTTCTGCATTAGGTGCAGCAGTGCAGTCGACCGGGTGTGCTTGCCAGGAAATGGGACTTGAGGCAGTTGAGAGGCCAGCCCCAGGGATTCTGAAGGATTCCCACCCCCAAAATGGATTCCTCACTCATCCCTAGACACATTTTTAGGTGAACGGATTGATGCCATTGTGATGGGGCGAGATGGTTGCCTTTCTTGAAGAAACCAACCCTTTCCAGTCTGTGCTCAGGCCTGCTTAGGGACTGGACTGGCCTTGGTCTCCCTGTTGGATGTCCTTTAGCAAGAGTGGTATCAGGGGAGTACAACTATGCTCCACATATTTGATCTATAAAATGCTCCAACAATTGGCTTTAGATAGACCTCCACAGCTCTGGCATTTAAACACCTGAAAACCACCTCTTCATAGCAGCTTTTGCTGAAGGGTGGCCCAGCTAACAGCATGTGATAGAGCGCATGGCTGTGCTGCTGGATGGCACATTCCATGGCTTCATTGTTACGTTTCATTGTCATTCTGATGTCATCACATTTGATGTTCACTTCTTTGATGCCTTTGAAAAATTCTAGCATTTATTATTTCTTGAGTAAATCAGGAATTGGCCAAAGAGATAGATTCAGGGCAATAAGATGCTCTCAGTTGGTGCTGCCATACCAGTAGCACCTAAATTGTTTTGGGGTTGGATGAGTTTATTATCAAAGTGTAATGGAAAAGCATCATGGTGGGCCTCTGAGGGCTGTAAAATAGCAGTCTCTCGGCTTAGCAACTTCTGAACCACTCTGAAGAGCCCCACTCAAAAGAGCAGGGTATCTACTTGAGGCTACAATGCATGCTGAAGAATAAGCCTTTTTCACAGTCAGCATCACTTAATGGTTTACCTGATTTTATGTTCTAACAATGCTTGATCATCCTTGGAGCAAGACATCTACCATCTGCACTGTAATCATTATTCACCCTTCTTCATCGCCATTGCAGAATAAGGCAGAAAAGATTCCACAGCACCAAAGAGGAACCTCAGGAGCAGTCCATGGTCCTTTGCATTTCATTATTCCACTGAAAAACAAGAGCTTTGACCAGTTTTCCAGCTCTCTCTGTTGGAAAAGTTGTAGAGCAACCAGGTACCCACCACTCCATCAAGGCATCTTAATGGGCCCCCTTTCCCTGCAAGAAGAAGTCCAAGCTTATCAAGAAAGGGTCTGACCATGCAATGGGGACATTTCTATCATATCCCCAACAGCAAAGACTGAATCAAGGTGTGTCCTACTTTGGGCACCGGGCCAGTGACAGCTTGAGACAGACTCATGGTTGCATGGAGGCCTAGAAGTTCTCAGCAAGACCAGAGGCAGCTTTGCCATAGGTGTTGAAGTAACCAAGGACCACTGCCCTTGTCTCTCCAACAGCAACCAGAGATCACCTCAGTCAGCTTGGTCAAGGATGGTGCTGAGCAACAGGATGGGTGGTATCACAGCAGCATCTCTAGTTTGTCTCTCAAATACATGACCAGATGAGGGCCCTCTAGTCCAGTTCTGGGACAAAATTATTTTCCAGTGCCAGTGATGGACATCCAGTTGACCAAGCAACACCCACTTGTCTGCAACGCTGTTTTACCAGATATGCAGGCAGACACAACTGGGTGGGATCAGGCCCATGGATCTCTCTCACCCTGGTTTCAGAGATGCATGTCAGGCTGGCTCCCTCATTTACACTTAGATCATATGTACTGCAAAGTAAATAGTATGAACATTGGGGGATGGGGGTGACTGATGATGCCAGCAGAGAACATGCCCCATCCCTCCCACCTCTGACTATTTAAAAGGGCCTTCTCATGAGTGTGGTGAAAAGGACCAAACAATCCCTGATTTATATATGTCATGCTATGTGTGTTGTTCATATGACAAAACCAAAGCCCAGTGCATTATATGTGGATGCAGAGAACTGTGTGTGTAAGGGTGTGTGTATACCTGTTCTGGGAACATGTCCATTTTTGGGATGCAAAGCTAGACCTCTCTGAGTTCAGCTGGGAGCTGGCACTTGAAGCAAAGCAAGCAATGTTCTGCTAGCAGGCAAAGGCAGAAGGCCACGCTGCAAGAATTGGTACCAGGCCCAGTCAATCTGACACAAAATCCTATGCCTGCCAGTTGTAGAAGGTGGTCCTGCATGATGTCATTGCTTTCTGTGTCTGAAGAATGCTCTGGGGTGTGGGCAAATATGGTTGCTCACTAATGCAGGTTTGACCACCTGGCTGTGAGGGTCTTGATGAGAGTGGCCAGTAACATACTGCCAGAGAAGAAGACATGTATTGCCAACAGGGGGGGCAAAAGAGGTACAAGGTTGCACCATAATGACTAATCCATACACATGGGTACAAATTTAGAAATGGATAGCATAGGTTAAATAGAAATACAACATATTCCACAGTAGCAGCAATGACCGTTTCCCACATGGGTCTAAACACTAACTTTTGCTTTCAGTTTTACAAGTATCTGAAACAAATAATTTTAATCAGTACCTTTCTGAATGAACAGATAGTTTGGCATTTGCTTGGTTTGCAGATTAAAAGTGCTTTCCCCCACCTAAAGAATTTTCTCTTGGAAAATAGCTCTCAGGAAAGAAATAATGGACAGTATCTTTCCTTTTGTGAATCTTCTCCTTCTCTGCAAAAGGTGTCACAATCTCCCTCAATGGAAGAGGAACAGCACAAGGACAAAGAAATGCCTGTTTCAGTTGTCCTTGTTACGGCAATCCACAAATTGTACGTGGGGTTTGTTCCCTACCCCCTCCCCACGCCTAAATAACCCCCAGAACATTTGTTCAGCCCTACCAAGTTTCCCAGGACAGGAACTCGTAGTTTATTACTTACTCACATTGTCATCAGAAATTAATTTTGCCCCTGAAAGACAAATTGGCTCATAGCTTATGAAGTTAAAGGGGAAGAACAAGCAGGCATCTGTTTCTTCTGCATTTTGTCTCCTTGGTGTCTTACATATAAATTAATCTGAGTGTTCAAACTTAAATTAAGATCTTTGGCTAGATAAACAGTTAAAACTGGTTCCCATAGCTACCTCTCACACATAGCTGTGATTGCATTATAATCCCCTAGTAATCAGGTCTAAATGAAAGAAAGATGATAAGGGTGCTATTTTCAGTTTTCAGTTCTGATTTTTATTAGCTCTCAATCAGATCGGGACTGCTTTGCCTTTCATCACATTGTGGCTGTGTTTGTAGAATCATTAGAGTTATAAAGTGCAAATCTTGCCAAGGTGCTTTTTTTCTTTCTTGAGGTGCTTTAGAAAAGGAAAACTGAAGATTATATTGGCTGCTCCCAGGAAGAGTTGTTTCTGCAAGCAGAATGGCAGTGTAAGGGACACTGTCTTCATTTATTCTGCACCCAGAAGAATATCTAACGAATCACCTGACTTGAAAGTATTACACGGGAGAACAAAGAAGAGGCCAGCCACTCAAAAATAGGTTTGTTGGAACACAGCCATGGTAGAGACAGTATATTAGAAGGGAGCCAGTTTAGCTGTTTCTTAATTTGCATATCACCTTGCTTTGCCTCTTTCCCAATGCATTTCCACCTTTAAATGAATTGTAGGCAAAATTCCAGTTTTGGGTAATACTAGTCAGTTGTTTTTAATGGAGTCAAGCAATCTAATGAAACAGTCTGTTGTAGCAATATATGAGCATTTCTGGTTGGGCATGTTTCGGCTGA
The DNA here is from genome assembly GCF_004798865.1 of Varanus komodoensis. Taxonomy (NCBI): domain Eukaryota; kingdom Metazoa; phylum Chordata; class Lepidosauria; order Squamata; family Varanidae; genus Varanus; species Varanus komodoensis. Next base: position 5,363,250 of record NW_025335641.1, read on the forward strand.
AGAGACGTGTCTTTAGAGACAGGCAGAACACATGGCAGGGTGATTAATGGACAGTAACAAGATTTGGTGTTAGGAGGAGACTGGATCCACCTATTTAAGTCCTGCTGACATTGATCAAGCCCTTCCTCACTCCCAATCCAGCTTTTAAAACATAAAAGACACTAATCCAGCAAACTATAAGATGTTTTAGGCAGTATTTATTTTAGTGGGAGTGATTTAGGCTGCAATCCTATACCTGCATACCTAGAAATAAAGAGCTATTGTATTCAATAGCACATTCCTCTAAGTGCACTTGCACGCAATTGCACTGTGAATCAGATGTTTAAATCTCCCACTAAAATCAATAATCTTGGTTTTGGGATGACCACTGACCAAATGATCTATGGGGTGTAGAACTAATTTCCCAATATGAAGCTCTTACCACCTTAGCCAGGCACCCTGCCAAAGGGTGAGGAGAATATTACCAATCCTCCCTTTTTTAGATTCCTCTCATCAAGTGTAGAATTAAGCTGCTTCTTAGTTGTGGCAACATTCTCCTAATCACTTGTCTGGACAATGAGCAACCAAGCATACCAAGTAATTACATGGCTACCATGGGAAACAATCACTTTGTTCATTGTTGCTAGATTTACTCTCTGAATGAACTGTACATCCAAAGATTGGAGGTAGGAACTTTTCACTCAGCCACATCCTGAGATACTATGCCTTCACTCAGGTCTCAGCTGAGAAAGGTGAATTGCCTCAGCTTAGAAACAAAATGTTGAGTAGAAATTTCTCAGCTTCCTATTAGACCATTCCAGCAGTGTGATCCTTCCCTCCAGATCCCGACTCTGGGATTTAAAAATGGTGAGGATCAAAGGTGAGGCCCAAGTAGAGGCACTCTTGAAACAGATCAATGTAGTTGCCAGAACATAGCAGAGGTTTCTACGGATGTCCATTATGGGTCCCTCCTATTTATGCATGCACTGGTTTAGGCATTGTGGGGCAGTCTGCACTATTCCATCACAGGCTGGTGACTGTTTGGTTTGCTTTGTGAATCTATGTTGCCGTTTGGATCAGAAACTTAAAAGTCCCAAGTGCTTCCATGACTATGTTTCTGCTGTATAACTGCTGTATACTTCCATGTATACCTATTATATTCTATTGTAACTTTTTCTGAGCTGCTTCTCCTTGAGACATTTCAAGGGAAATTATTAATACACTTGCATTCATTTGCTGAGTTTTCTCAAACTAAAAGTAATTGGTTTCAATTTTAAACAGCTGAAGTTTTCATAGCATATTCTGTATGTGTACTAATCCAACAACAATAAACTGATTTCCACATGTGGTATCATATCTGGAATATGTTTCAGTGCACCATATGATATAATATTATTCATAATGTAAACCTTTTTAAAAATAAAACATTGGAAAGTATGTCTGCACTTATTGCTATAAATGCATATATGATGTTATGTGTTCTAAACTTCAGTGACATTTACACTTATTCAAATCCTAGGCAACAATCAGATGTGACTGTATTAAAAATGTCCTAAAATCTTGGGAAAATAGTTTCTTTCAATTTAGTGTTGTCATTTAATATGCAGAATGCAACCCTGTGCAGAATTTGTGTGCAAACAGGAGACCCACATTCTTGCAGGGTGGGGGGGGGGGAGGGAATCATTAGAATTATTTGTGAAGTTAGTCCTACAACATAATCCAAAGTTAAGAAGCTTTTTGTAAAATCTAAATATTTGAAAGATCATTAAGCATTAGTACTTAAAGGAGGCAAAGGGAAAGAGAAGGAGAGGGAAGAGAGAAAGAACCAAAACCAGTTCATAAAAACATATCCTGAAACAGCAAATTGTGGGGTGTAAAATTTTAATCTGGTGCCACATTAAATAATATGCATAGGTTCTAATCTCAACATGCTTTATTCATCATTAATATTTTAAACTCTATAAGCTGAAATTCAACACTGATTCATCTGAAAGCACAGCAAAATGCAGCAACTTTTTCCAAGGTTTTGTCAATGTGCTCTTCCGGTCACTGTTAACCACTTGTAATATCCAGGAGACGTTGCTGTATCTAACGACACACTTGGAAAATAAGAGTAAATTGTAGACCCTGATTATCAACAGATAACAATATATGCTGTATATAAATAAGTGCTCAGCATCCAAACCCATTATTGGATTAGCTATATAATCATGTTTCAGGCGGTAAGTCTGTGCTGACAAATGAACACTTTTCATTTGGCTCAAGGTCCTCATCAGCAACGGAACTAATTTCACATTCTCACCCATTAAGTGAATAAGATGTGGAAAAAAGCCGCCTGCTTTTTGAAGTGTAAATTTGCTGCTACAGGCTGTGCAGACCAAAGCTCTTTTGAAGCAGTGAAATGCGATCATCTCTGGGGACATGTGAACCTGACCAAGTTTAGGTCATTTGTGTAAAAAGGTATAGGGGGCAGGGATGGAAGGGGAGTGTGTATATGTTGTGTCATTTGGCTATGGGTTGAGACAGATAACGGGGCCATTTGGATGGCTCTAAACTTTACAAGCGCCCCCTCCCCAGCCGTGTACGGAGAGGGCTTTGTGTTGAGGCACAGATGCAATCTTTCAGTGCTCAAAAGGGAAGCTTCATACATATCCGAAGCAGCTACTTGGTCAGCATTATGAAGGCACATGCTCACTCTGGAATTCTTGCTTGGTAACATGGAAAATGTGATCTTCTGAGGATGCCCAGTATTCTTCAAAGGAGCCTCATCTCTCTAGAAGCAAGACTGCCATCAACTGTGATTTCTTTTCAAGGAAGAAGATTTAGGAGGGAAAATCTGGTGCAGCCTCCTGCCTGAAACAAGGGATCAGGTTGTGTCCCACATAAATGGCTGCCTCACCTTTTCTTCCCTATTCCCATTGTAGTTATTCTATGAATTGCCATGAACTGCACAGACAGCTTCAGCTATTGGGTGGTAAAGAAATTAAAATGATAACCACCATCACAACACCAAAGGAGGAGATCAGCACACATTCCTGATTCCATTGCCAAACTGCTCCTATAGTTAGGAAGTTCTTTGGAGGACTCAATCCTTGGAGGATAAGGCAGCCCTAAATTCCGCTGCATAATGGAGTATAGGATAATTTGGATTCCCAGATCTGAGACCAGAGACAGCACTCCAGTTCCAGAGCTGACAATCAGAGCTTTGATGCCCTTCCCCAGCTCTCTTGTAGGGGGCATGGAGAGGACTGTGCCATTTGCTTTCCAGGGGTCCTGAAGTGGGGGAGGAATGGAGATGCCAGGGTATGTGGTAACTTGTATCCACTTTAACTGCCTTTCCTCTCTCTGTGAAATGGCAGCATTAAAACCAGCCATCTAGTGAAAATGCAGAGTGGGGAGGTGAAGATTGCCCTAGCTGCTCCTTCACTTACTTTTTAAGTGACCAGATGCTACTTTTTATGGTACTATTTCACCATTAAAAGGAAAGAGAATGAAAAAGAAAGCAGATCACTAGTTAATGCCCAGGGATGAATTAATTTGTCAATTCTAGTTTCTCACAATTTCTCATATTTCTCATCTTAAGTTCAGTTTGCCCCAAAGAGATTTTTTTCCCAATCTTAAATTCTGTTTGTCCTGAATTTTAATGGTTTTTTTTAAAGTTCACATTTTTCTTAATATATGCATGCTTGTATGCAATTTTTCTTAATATACACATTTTGCAAGCAATTTTCCTGATATAATGCATTTTAACAGTATGGTCCCTGTTTTGTGAGTACTTTCTCCAAATATACACATTCTTGTATGCATTATTGGATTGAAGCATTCCATTTCAAAAATTGGAATATTGTGAATTTCAAAGATTGAGGTTTTATTTCCAGGCTGGTTCAAAAGTGTGGAATTAGATAATTTTGCCATGAAATGCAAACCACGGCCCCCCTCTCCACCAATATCTTTATTAAAGCTTATCCTGTCACCTATGGGGAAAAACTGGCATTGGCTCAATTTGAAGAGAACGTTCAAGGGACAAATCAGAAGCTATTCTTTACTATTCTTCTAGCCCCAGTCATCAGGTGGCCTTTTTAATGTTTTTTTTTTAATGTTACGGCAGCCCTGAAAAGCCTTGATTGGGCACTGTCTGTTCACACTGGATAAGCTGATATTGCTATTAGGTTTTATCACCCCTGCTTACTATACATACAAATCAGATCTGGAAAAAAAAGTAGGATGATTACTCTGAAAACACTGGAATGCAATTGATTAGCTATGCTAGCCTGCAAGTGCACTGGAGTAGCAAGTATGTTAGCAAAGACTGAAATTCCAGAGAAAGGGGATCATGCAGATGAGTGTCCTCAACAGTAGCGCACATCTACTCTTCTCCTTCAGGGAACAGGAACAATCCACAGTGGTAGAGAAGGCCTCCTGTGCATTGGTGGAATCATGTAGGCACAGCTAATGGCATGATCCCTTCCCTGGAAATCCATTCGTCAAGGACAAAGGCCAAGGAAAATGATTCTCAGGCTAACGGATGGCTGGGTCTTTTAGGCTAGGTCTGCATGATGGACTTCTGCAGCCGTGACAGAAGAGGAAAGGACAAGGTGGATGTCTTCAAGAAGAAGTGGCACTGCCTGGGGCCATTCCACACCAATCCCAGTGTGCACATGTTCTCCCAAACAGGAATTCTTGGAGCTGCTTGTCCCTGGCATGTCTCTGACATGTGGGTTTGTGTTCACATAGGCAGAACCCGGAGGTGTTTGGTAGTCGTGACTGGGGCCCAAGGAGGATGGAGGGAGAAGGCTATACTTTATGGGGCCTGGGAATCTAGAAGGGCTTGACCTAGGCAGTGACCCCATTACAATGAGGGGGAAAAGGAGACTAAATGTGCAATTCTATCCATGTTTTGACAGAAAAAAGGCCTAGAGATCCCAGCACAAATCCTTTTCTATCTAAACATGCACGGGATTGTGCCTTAAATTGTAAATTATGCTAAAGGACATTTCTGGAAGACTGATTTCCCTGCCACTATGCACCAACTCTCCATATTTTGTGAGAGCTGCTGCGACATAAGTAACATCTTGAAGAGTGAGCTGCTGGCCCAGGCTGTTCTATTAAACCAACAGAACTTATGTAGTAAACCTGGGACTTGCAGTTTGAGAGGCAGAGATTTATGCTTCCCTATTTGATAGTCTCTCTGAAGAACTAGTCCTGCACTTCCTTGTACCAAGGCAGGAAGGAAGGATGGCTGGTGGAGAAACATTAAGGACATTGATGCCAGGAGACTGGAAACCAATGCTAATGCTACTCAAAAAGTCACAAAATACTCAGCAAGATTTTTAAGATTCTTATTTAGCCTGGATTTTATGCTTAAAATAGTAAGAATGTAGGCAGATGGTTGAGGATAAGGTAGGAAAGCTCCGGTATGGGCCATACATAATTTTCAGAAGTACAGCAAAATATTATATTGGAATTGAAATAGTAACTTCTCTCACATGAATCAGGAAGTATATCAATGGGATGGTATATCTGTAGGGAGGGGGGCATCTTTTATGTTTATATTGCCCCCCCCACCCCCAAAATGATGCTTGGGTCCTGTTCATGGCATGTGAAAAATGCTCCCAAAGGCACTCTTCCTATAGAAGCTTCACACTCACAAAAAAGAGAACAAACTGAAACAAAGAGGTCTGAAAATTACTGTACCACATAGGCAAACATCCCGTCTTGTTTTCAATTGTATTTGCATCTGGCTCTAATGCAGCAAGATCTGAAATCACTGGAACCTAAGAAGTCCATTTTTAGAACTATATCGTCTTCTCTTCTCAAAGCATTAGCAGGAAAGGTTCTCCCTGAGGTATTAGAACACCTAGTTGAAGATCTAAAGTCAGCAATAAAAGTGCTCAGCCTTCTAATTGATGTACAAAAAAAGGCAAACGAGTTTGTGCTGGTCTTTAACAGATTCTTTGTTTTGGGGTTCTTTAAAAGAGAATTCTAAAGAGGTTAGGGAGAAAATTAGAATAGAGCCCTCTAATGATCCATATATGAAAATAATAATAATAAAAAGTTAGAAATCTTTGAGTTACTTTGGCTTGCAGAGGGAGGGGGATTGAAAGAGCAACCCTCTGGCCTTCGGCAGATACTCTTTCTGATGCTACTTCTCCATTTGCAAAACACAAGTTTAATGATATTTACACCCTTTTTGGCAGAACAGGACAATTAATTAATGTCGGTGGAAAAAGTTGGAAAGTACTCTGATGTTGTAAACTACAAAGGTCCTGCAAAGTTCAAGCTACCCAAAGGGGTTAAGCGAAATAAGAGACCTTTACAATGATATCAAAGACAAAATACAGAAGAGGGGAACATCTATTAGGCACAAGGATTCCAAAGCTACTTAGCAAGAAATGATTCTGTGTGGGCTTGTAAAATGCAACTAGAGAAAACATTTTGGAATCACTACTAATAGTTTCCTGAGAGAAACTTCTCACTGAACTCCAAGAATTAAAATGGCATAACATTAGAACTGTTAGAGAGGATAAGAGACAATGGAAGTAAATGTACGATCTTTCCCTATGAATTTGCACTTCATTCTCACCTTTAATGCTGAATATAGTTATGATTATCTATCCAAAGGCTGTTTGTTGCTGCGCTTTAATAACTATCATCTCGGAACTTCTGAAGCTAGCTCCATCTGAGAGATTTTTTTAAACAGCAGCAGGTATAGGGAGATGACGGCACTCGCTCAGATTCCGTACAACACAGGGTTGCATGGCTGGTGCTTCAGCTGGTGATGGCTGGGCTCTGGTCATGGATTATCCTTCTTTCTGTCGCTACCTTGATGTGTCAGCCAGCACATGGAGTTCTTGCTTCTTCCAAGTTATGAGACTGCCAAATCACCTCCTGTCACCCCACAACCTCCGCAGCAGCGGTGCAGGACCAAATTTGGGTGGTAGGTCTGATGACGTCCTTCCCTCCTGCGCTCCATGTGGGGTGGAGCAAGCAGACTAGCTGGTAAACTGGGCAAGCTGCTTAAATTATGACAGTTCATCCAAATTATTCTGCAGTACAAACACATGCCAATAACAGTCCTAGGCAATACCTTGCTCATTGCCCACTTTTTAGTTCCCTTATCTAACAGGTTTGTGCCTTTCCTGTTGGACCCATGGCTAACAACACAGAGCATAAATTTCTTTTGGTCTGCTGCTGCAGCAGCCAAAAGACTGATGCTATCAAGTAATAGATTTTATTACCCTTTGGCAAAGCCAGGCCTTTATATTGTCTGATGATAGAGCTGACTTTCCACTAGCTCTCCCCAAAGTGTTTTGAACATTAAACTCTTGATGTTCTGAACTCCAGCTCCTATCAACCCCATCCAACTGGCCACTACCTGGCCCACAGTCAGGAATTCTAGGAGTGGTAATGTGAAATTTCTGGACAGCACTAGATTGGGAAAGTGTGCAGCAGTCATGGCCATCATCGATCAGTTGGTGTAACCTCTTCTTTTTGTGAGTGCAATAACTATATAAATAAATAAATAAAAATTAAGAAGTACCGAAAATTCTTAGCTGGAACACCAGGCTGCCAATAGAAGTCCTCTCCATTTCAGCATCCCAGTGAAGTGCTTTGAAATTTCGCTTCTGGTTAGAACATATGAAATTTGCAAAACATTTTTCCTACTTTTATCCTACTATGTCAGAAAACTTCAATGCTGGCTTCGGCTTCAGACTGGAAATAAGTTAAAATACAATAGATTTAAAATAATCAGGAGGAAATAACTGCTGTGCGAGAGAAGAAACTGCCCCAGATGGAATTCATCATTCTTGATAGCTCAAACGTGTCTTTTTGCAGAAGGAGAAAATGAGAAAGAGAAACCAAGCAAAGGATCCCATACAGAAATGCAAGATTTAGTGGTATGGGATCTATCAGTGCTGACAGAACTACCTGTAGAAACTAATGAGTCCCCAAGTGCATAGGAATAAAAACTGGGGTAGCAATAGCTTTGGGGTCTTTTATAGGCCTTGATGTAATCGTTCTCTTTCCTGAGTCAAACTTCCTTTGATACCATGCCCAAACAAACTAACCAGATCTCATCTAGCAGCCGATCTTTGTTTCAGCTGAGCCTGCACAGGAAAAGAGGAAATATAATCTGAAGGAGGAGAAAGCTATGGCCAAAATCATCCTGAGAATATTTTAAAGGTAGGTCCTGAATGGCTGAGTTGAGGAAGCAGGAGGAGAGAAAGAGAGAATATAATGAAATTTTTGCTTACAGACAAATTAATCATATCTTAACAGGTGGATCTCTTCCTATCTGAATACAGAAGCGATAATGATTCCAAGGACCATTCAACTCTTTTAAGATCACTTTGCATAGAAGGACACATTTGCTAGGCAGAACAATGACATCTTATTTATACACGAGCCATTACTGAGGGACAGTTGGGATCTGTGAAGGCCCCACATTAGGTAGAATGAAGTGGCCACTTGAAGTGGCTGATCATGGCTGCCTTGAAAAGGTTGAAAGGGTAGCAAATAGTTCTCTTATTCATGTATTTTCCTTGCCACTGAAGGGGACAACTGCTGGAGGGAATGTTTGCCCTGTGTGCAGAACTAATTTGGTTTGACTAGACCACCTTGGATTGGAGCAAAGGGGTAACATGTCTTGGTCTGGCCCTGCAGGATTAGGCAAGATGGCCAGAGGGCTCAGATCCCACCTCTGCAGAGCAGCCACAAGCCTTGGGCTAGACACAGGGTTGCATTGCAGGCTGTGGCCATCAAGAGCAGTGGACAGCCCCGGCTGTTGAGGGCCACACACCAGGGCTCACCAAGTTTCTTGGTTTGGCTATCTCACTGGACAGAAACAGTGATGAAGGGTGGGGCTACGTTCAACCTACATCTTTGGTCCACTTGGTTGCTCAGAAGTTCTGTCTCGCACAGCAGTCAGAATTCATTCCGTGAACGTTCTAAACATCAGAGCAGGAGGAAGTTGCTAATAAACTTGTCATAGGGATGTCAATTGCTTAGGTCACACAGGGTTGTGAGAAGGAAGGAAATAAAGACTGTGTGGAGCTGAGCACTTCAAAGGTGCTAAATAAACACCCAGGCATTGTATGGCCCAGACCTATCTGCCATTCAGGTCCAGTTACTTTTGTTTGCCCTTTGAATCAAGGAGTGTTTGAAGGACTTTTCTTCCCTGGCGAACAGTATCATGCTTGACTTTTGTTTTACTAAGTACGAGACTGAAGAATGTCTGTAAGTTTTTTGAAGCATAGGATCTAAGTGAATGGAAATAAACTTAATGTTTCCAGAAACAACTTTCTCTTATTTATGAACAATCAGTCATGCTCTTGAGATATCGCAGAAATGATGTCTGTTTTATTCCATGTTAAACTTGGAGACAAGACACTGGCCAGCCGGTAGATGATTTCTGTCTCTTTCTGTTTCTATTTATTCCAAATGCTTTGTTAGAATTGAGTGTTGTGGTCTCTTGTTGCCAGGTGATCAGCTATTTATCCGCATGTGTGCACCCATTCATTAGATTTCTAAAAATACTAAATGCCCTGGTAAAAGTTAATGTGCTCCTAAGGGCTTTCAGAACTAGATATAACCTTTCAGATATATAAAGATTTTGATCCAGAGCCTGTTCTCTGAGAAACAGCAGAAATATCAGAAACTAGAGAAAACTATTTGTTTGTGGATTCCATTTCTCAACTATCTAATAGCCAAAGCTCTCTGGGCAGTTCACAACAAACATAAAAACATAACATTCAGTATAAAATTGTAAGCCACTATGATTGGAAGCCATCATGCCCCAAATTGGAGCTACATCATCTTGCTGCATGCAATGACTAGGCCGGACTTCTGGAAACTCTCCGATCAATTTTTTTCCTGGTGTAACATTTTCTAGCTCATTCAGTCGGGAAAGCTGTGCCTAGTGTCTGGGTGAAGGCCTAGGAGAATAGAAGTAGGCAGAGCCATTCTGGCATGACACAGGGCTCAGGCCTACTTCAGTTTTGAATGCAAGACCAACTCACAACAGAGTCACTTTCCTTTACATGTGAGCCATTGTACTTCATCAGTTGCAGGCCTGCAGTCAACACCTAGCATCTTTGTCAGGGCCCACTGAGGGTGCTGATGCCTGCCCTTCACCCCCTTTGCTAGCCTTTCTAATTCCCCTTAATGCCCCAGATTAGCACTGTGTTGAACACCCTGGGGCATAGTGGGAAATCCAACATGGCAACATATCAGTTTCTACTGCGGCCATATAACTATATGAGGCAAAAGAGTGTATTGTGGGCAATCTCCCCCCTCCCCCAAGTATGGAGCCAGGCTTATAGGCTGCATGGATTTCCACCTTTTATCTGTCCTGTCCATGATATGTGTGCTTGATTATGGGATGGAACTGTTTGTGTCTGGACCAAAAATAAATGGAAGCAATGAAGTGATGGAATCTCCTAAATTTGCTTTTTAAACTTCCAGACAGGCACAGACTTTTCATCAGAAGAGATGAGACTTGTTGGGAGAAGATACGGTAATGCTTCTACCATCTAAACCAGCTTACAGGAGCCATTGCTAGTCCTACAAAGGAAGCAGTGCCGCTTTTTGGTAAACAGATTGTGGGGGCAAGGGCAAGGGGTACAATAAATGAATAAAACTATCTGCAGAATGCTGAGTAAGTTAGTGCTGTCACGATTTTGAGAAAACCTACCTTCAGACAACCAAGTAACAAAGAAACCCTCCCCCAAAGGGAATCCCTTCCTCCTCCTCTTCTAGTTCCTCCTCCTCCCAAATCCGTATACCTCAAATAAATAAAATAAGAAAAAGACGGTATGCTATCTAAGCAAAAATGGTGGCACAAAATCGTAACTTTTGTACACTTAATTGGAAAGTGGTCTAGAACCACGACATACTATTAAAATGGGTGAGGAATGTGATGTTTTGCCTTTTCCCTTAGAGGGGTTGGGGGAAAGTACCAGGGGAACTTTGTCAGCTCCACAAGGTCAGAAGCAAAATGTGTGCTCCCAGTCAGTCCAGGACAGGCAGGAGATCAAGTTTTCAAGATCAGCAACTGAATATCAGAAAAGCCACTGGAACTGTGGGCCCTGATGCAGAAACCAGATAGGTTCTAGACAATAGACCACAAAGCTATTTGGCTGGAATTAGGAGACACCTGTGGAAAATGCAGTTCGGTCTGGATGGATTATGACAGAAATATGTTCTCAAGGATGTAAGGGAGTAAGGGAGCAGGGTCTTGGAGTCCTAGTTCGCGAGATGATGCAGTGCAAGGCTGGGCATCTTCTAGCAGTTAACAATCCAGTTCCCTCCAGGGCACCTCATATGCCATACCCCTGAAATCCAGCAGCGAACTGCCCAAGTGGCTAATTTACCTTGAAAACAGCTACATATTCATAACTATACATTGTCTAATTTTGGTGGGAAACAAAATTTGGTGGCCAAAAAGAGTTTCTTCTTAAAAACAGGCATGGCGAGGGGCAAGATCTACTGGAGGGAGCTGCATGCTGCCCACCTCTGGGACAGAGTGTCGGAGTGGGACGAGGAACGCCTGCTCTGCCACGAAGCTCACCGGGTGACGGCTCACCATGTTTTGCTTAACATACTTCACAGAAGTGTTGCAGTGATAGAATGGGGTATGATCTACCAAAAGCTCCCGGTAGAAATAGTGTCCTATTAAAGGAAAATATATACATAGAGCACCAACCCTCAGATTCCAAATAGCCCATACATTAAGATGTGAAGAAAATTAAAAACGAATGTGGCCTTCAACCAAATGTTGCAGCGGAAGTGCTCCTGTTTCAGCCAGCCTGTCATACCCTTTTCCAGGATATTCCTTTCCATCCGTGCCATTTTGTGGCCTTGAGCATACTTATATCTTACTAAATTATTTTTGGGGTGGAAGATCCCCTCCTTTTTTGTCCTTCTGCAAAAATTGGAATTCCTCTAAGCTTGTTAATCCTTGGATGGTATAGTTTTGGCTACATAAAATCAGCATTCATGCCTAAACGCAGAAATGGTTGGAGTGATGTCTTCATCTTTTGAGCTATTTGGGTATACAAAATGCCCCAGAAAGATGTCTGCTAATATATATGACATTAAAACCACTTTTGGTATGTCTGTGAAGAAGGGCCATTCAAGAAGTTCTTTGAGCGCATGTACTTCTAAAGACTATAGCAGAATTGGGCCTTCTTGTAGTCCCAGCAATTTGGGCCTAAACTAACCATGTCTGCAACTTTATAAGGGTTCATTATGTCTCAGCTACATTTTTTTTTAAACTGACATTGAATGCATATATCAGGACTTATTTTCTTATGCCATTTTAAAAGAATGAGACAATACTGAAGAGTAAGTAAGTATGAGATCTTAATAGGTTCAGTTTTTGATTGTAAAATATAATTGTTTTGCAGCACGCAATTGTGGGAAGAATCAAACTGGAGTGGATTTCTTGACAGCAATTTTTAAATTAATAATAATAAAGCAGAGGAGGTCTATGAGCAAATAACAGCTCAATTACTCATGAAGCATTTATTTGAATAGATGTGTGCTGCATGTTTTGTCTTGGCTCTTCCCTAGGGTTAATCTGGATATTAATTTCTATTGAATGCAATCGACAACTTTCCAGAAATAATAAATAGCAGCCATACTCCTTTCCCAACTGTCCTTGGGCAGCACACAGCCCCTGCTGTGGAGGCTTCGGCAAGGAGTGGCATAGAAATGTTCTAATAATAATAATAATAATAATGATGTAGGCAGAGAGTCCAAAGTGACTTATCATCCAATCTTAACCGTGTTTTCCTACAAGTGTAGCCCATGGATTGCAATGGGATTATTTCTAAATAGTGTTTAGGTATGACAGTATTTTTGCTTTGGGTCTGTTAGAAAATATGCAAGATGCATGCCATTTCTACCTGCTCTACAGCTGCTTTCCCACCTTCTTTTAAGCTGCATTCGTGAGGTGAATGGACAGTTCGTGTACTGGATAGCATCCCACAGCCCTGACAGAAATATCTGAGCTTCATCATCTCTTGTCTCCAAGCCCGGACCTAATCTGGACCATACTTCCTCTGCCCAGGCCTTACCTGATATCTACTTCAAGAATTGGCAGGCTCGGTGTCTCTTCCTCTCCTAGTGGAGAGAAGGGAGAGGGAGAATGAGAATCTATGTGTAGACTTATGGCTGTATTCAGTGTTAGCCCTATTCACAGAAGATCCATTGGAATGAATGGTGCTTATGTCTGTCTAGCATTGGATGTAGCTATATGTTCCAGAAAGCATGTGAGTATTCCTTAGGAGCACCTATGTCTCTGGTACTTTGAATCCTTTGACTCTTGTGGTCAGTTTTGCCCCCTACCTCATAAATTTCATTGATCACCAGTTAATAAAATAGCAGCAATAGTATAAATAGCATTCATACACTTACTTGGATTAAATTGCATTTGATGAAAGCAACAACTTTTTAAAAATTAAAAAGCAGCCTGCAAGCACCTCAAAGAAAATTCAGTGCTTAATAAAAGCCAACAGGGATTTAGTAAAGATAAATCCTGTCACACGAATTTAATCTCATTTTTTTTGACTGGGTAACCTCCCAAATGGACAGCAGAAACACTGTGGACATAATCTACCTTGACTTTAGCAAAGCTTTTTTCTTAGTGCCCTTCAACATCCTGATAAGCAAACTAGAAAAAACTGGATTAGATAGAGAAACTATTATGTGGATCTAAAATTGGCTGCCAAATCAGAAACAAGAAGTGTTAATCAATGAAGGTAACTAGTGGGGTGCCACAGGGTTCAGTCCTAGACCCAGTGCTCTGTAACACCTTTATTGATGTTTTAGATGAGGAAGTATAAGAAACAATAATCAAATTTGCAGATGATGCAAAACTGGGTGGAATACCAAACACCCTAGAAGACAGAATGAAGATCCAGGGCAATCTTGATAAACTTGAACACTGGGCTGAAAGCAACAGAATGAGATTCAATAGGGACAAATGTCAAGTCCTCCACCTAAGAAAAAGAAACCAAATGCATTGGTACAAGGTGGGGAATACATGGCTCAAAAGAACTGGAAAGGAAAAATAACTTGGAGTTATTGTGGACGACAGACTTAATATGAGCTATCAATGCAACTTAGCTGCAAAAAGGGCAAATGCTATTTTGAGATGCATTAATAGAAGCCAAATCATGAGAAGTAATAGTTACCCTCTAGTCTTCACTAGTCAGCTCTCATCTAGAATACTGTGTCCAGTTCTGGGCACCAAGATTTAAGAAAGATGCAGAAAATTTGGAAAGGGTCCAGAGGAAGGCAACAAACATGATCCAGGGTTTGGAAACACTGCCCTCTGAGGAGAGACTGACGGAACAGGGCATGTTCAGCCTTGAGAAGAGAAGACAGAGGGGGTCCTGGGATCACTCTATAGGTACCTGAAAGGCTGTTACAAAGAAGACACTCATAATCTCTTCTTGCTGCTACTAGAGTGTATGACACAGAATAATCAGCTCAAGTTGTGACAACCCAGGTTCAGGCTAGATAGCAGGAAAAGCTTCCTCACTGTTAGAGCAATATGACAGTGGAACCAGATGCTTAGCAAGGTCATGGGCTCTCTCATACTGGAGACATTCAGAAAGAACCTGGACAGCCATCTGAGTGGGATGGTGTAAATTGGTGTCCTGCAACACCAGGGGGGTGGACCCAATGGCCCCTTCCAATGCTACTATTCTATGATTATATAACAGAGCTTGCATTTGACCCTTTACTATTTGTTTATAAACAGTTTTTGCAGAAGAGGAAGACTGTATTGTTGGAGGTGAATCAAAACTGTTAAGAACCACTGTTAAGAGCCACTCAATAGGATGTTTACTGGACCTGAACTTGTAATTGTGGTGTTTTCACTTTCTTCCCCCTGTAGTAGAGGAAGTTTATGGCCAATGGGACTGATGAGAACTCTGTCCTACATGCTATGTTTATGTAGCAACAAAAGCCATTCCACAGGCTCAAGGAACCATTTATGAATTGTCAATAAGAACACCATTGACAGCCTTGTCACATAACTGGTTGCCCTCTTTCCTCCTTTCCTTCCCCCTATTCCATTTATGAGAGTGTAGTACCCACTAGTTAAATCTGTGCTACCATGAAGCTTGTCTATTTTGTGCACCGGTGTTCCATTTATTTATTTGAGAAATATAATATCCTGCCTTTCCATTGTATCTATAAAACTCAGGGCAGTTTGCAACAGACCAGCTACAGAAATATATCAGTAAATTACTGATGCATTTCTATTTGATATGTGTTTTTGTTTACATCATAATTTTGCATTTCATCTATATGTTATCATTAGCTGCCACGGGCACCTCTTGTGGAATGGTGAGATTTAAATTTAGAGTTGGGTCCATGATCTGTCCTCCATGAGCAGAAGAGACTTTCTGTGAAAGAAAGGACTCTGCTTATAGAAGGTCCCCCTGCAAGCCCCTTTTTCGTCCATCCCTCCCACATACATCAGTGCTCACCCCATTCAAAGGGATTTCTGGATTCATTTTCAGGGGTCTGGGGTGGAGGCTGCCCTGGAAAGAAGGGGTTGTCAACTTCTATCAGCTAAGTAGACCCAGCATAAATCAGTAGACCCCAAATAAATATCAGTTAATTTTTTAAAAACCAATTGCACTATACCAAAGTTAAAAAAGGGAATCACGTTACCCAAACTCCAATTTTAAAAGCCCTTGGTTTGACAGGTCAGATGGCTGCTGGAGCAAAGCTCTCCTGACTAGGAGGCACCAGGACCCTGCCATCTCTAGGTGGAGACTTCCACAGCCTTGCCACCGCAAAGGCCCTCCCCACAGCTCAGTCAGCCATGAGTCCACCACTACCAGGGCAGAGAGATCCAACAGATCTGCAAAGGCAGGCACAGGGGAAGAACTGGGGGTGAAGGTAAAGAAGTGCTTTCCCAAAGGACAAAGGAACATTCAGGAGACAAAAAAATAATATTACATCTGATAAAGGATTGTTATATTCAAAATTGGTTTTGGTGTAGCAGTAGAAAATTGTTTTGGCTTGAAACTAAATCCACAAATGCTCAGGAATTGGACCCTCTAAATGCAGTAGCTAAATATAGGTGGCAGGGTGCCTTCCCTTTCTTACTGTTCTGATTCAGGTATTATCAGCTGCTTGCTTGCCTTGTAAACTTTTGAGTTCTCTGGCACTAGGATAAAGGACATAGCTACGTGAGTTCTCTTCTAATAAAGTCAATGAAAAGAAATGGTACGAAACTGAACAGAGTAAGAGCAGGCTCTGCATCAGAAGAAAATGAAGGGTACAGAACCATTTCAGGAATGTATTAAAGAATGGTATTTCTAAAAGTACTGATTTCCTTGGGGTGGTTTTGCCATTGTAATCCAGACAAGATGGCCATGTTCCTGTAGGGTAGCATTTCCAAAAAAGAGAGCAAAAGGTGAAACTAATTGGTATAGAATTTGCACATGCTAATTTATATGTATAGATGCACATATATAATTTCATTTACTAAATTTCTACATTGCCCAATAACCAAAGCTATGTTGTTTATAGGGATTAAAACTTTAAAAATTCAATATTTTGTGTAAAATTGTGTACAAATATATGAATAGATAGCAGACACATGTGAACATGCTCATACTTCCAGACCATTTAATGATCAGCAATAAGAAGTCCCATGACCTGGTTAATATGCTTATTATGGGCTGCTCAGTGCCTGAGAGTAGAGGAGGATCTAATCTGCACTCCAGAACAGTAGCAGTGTTTGCCCTGAGCAAGCGTCACTGGGGAGTTTATTACATAACAGGGTAGGGTGAGCACCATCCTAAGGGCCTCTTCCTTGTTCTCACTTTCTGAGCACCTGGAGGAGGACCTGAGATGTTGAAAGCAGGGTATGAGGATAGGTTCCTGCTGAGAGAGGTGGTCCATCAGGTAATGTGGTCTGGAGCCACATAGGTCAAAAGCAGTACCTTGAATTGGGCTCAGTAACATACAGGCAGCCTGTGAAAGTCTGTCAATGCCCTCATGAAATCCAGGACAATCATGCCCTTTCCTCTTTCTCTTTCTTCTTGGAAACAGTGGTCTTGCCCATGCTTGTGTCTATTAAAACAAAACAAAATGAAACAAAAAGAATCTTTGAACTTTTCTGCATGAGGCTATAAATTGGCTTTATCTACTTTCAGTTTTATCACAGAATTGAGATTGAGCTTCACTCAAATCACTTTTCTTTTCCTGCTTCTCCATTAGATAATCTCTAGGTGGAAATGTCGAATAGAGCAATTACACAAGCAGGAAAATTATTGTCTTTTGTTTGAACAAATAATACCCCATGTTCTTTGCTCTAACCTCCTCTGTGAAATTGCTCTCCAAAAACAGAAGTGAAACTATCATGACAAGAGTGTCATGAGATCATCTAAAAACTGGTAAGGAACCTTGATAAGCAAACTTGGGAACTAGTGTGGTTAAGAGACTCAGGCGACCTGGGACTCAGGCGACCTGGGTTCTAGTCTCCACTCAGCTGTGAACCCAACTGGGTGACCTTGGGCCAGTCACAGAGTCTCAGCCCAACCTACTTCACAGGTTGGCCGATAAGGCCGAGATCTGGAAGAGGAGAATGATGTAAGCTGCTTGGAGTTCTTAAAAAAGACAAAGAAATTAAAAAGGACGCGCATCCAGTAAATGCCCCATGTAGAACACCTCTTCGTCTCCACAGCAGAGCCACTTCTAGCAACAAGACTAGCTCTTGCCTTCCTCCAGGACTTGGTGAGAGGAGATATTGGATCATGCAGCTAGGCACATGGGCATGATATGCTTCTCTCGAGGGTGAGTGCCTGGAACAGTATGAAAATCAGAGAAAACTTTGGCATTTCTCAGATGAAGAGCAGTTACAAAAGCAGCTATTCAATAAAGAAGATTCAGGGCAATATAGCTTGTTTAACAGAGGGTGCATTGCAGTGATATCAGCAATGTAAAGTCCATGCTGCAAATGCCACATGCTGGAACTTATTTAAAGAGGCTATTGTAAAAGTCTTCGAGCCAGTTAATTACCAGTTTTTTTGTAATGTCAGGAACTCCTTGAGTTAAAGCAGAAAGAAACTATTCATGAATATGTTCCAGTTCTGTAGTTTAATGGGATAAGTTTAAAAACACGGAAGGAGGAACTGATAAAATGATTTCGTTCATGGCAGGATTGAAAACCCTTACTTAAAACAGGGGCTAGATTGAAATTACATATTGTGTGTCACCTACCCTTGCATAAGCCATTGAAGTAGCTGTCAGTTTAACTGGACTAATCATCCATTAGATTTAGACATGAAACATGGGGTGTTCACAGGGAAGTGTTCAGGTCCAGGTTTGTTTGCCTTGTAATGTCAGAGAAGGTAAACTAGCCAATCCTGGCAATGGTTCAAAAATGAAAGACCATGGCCTCCATTTGAAAGGAACCAAGGAATTGGTGAAAGGAGCTTTGCTGAATGTGAAAATATAAAACAGATAAGATTGGATTAGGTTAGATGAAGAAGTAACTAGACAGACCAAAAAAAAAAAAAAAAAGAAGAAGTCTGGGGTGTAAGAATACATTGACACTGCCCAAGTAGCAAGTGGAAACTGGCCAGCTACAAAGGAAAAAAAGTCTCTTGCCCTCCCCTGATCTGTTATTTTCCTACCATGAGTCCTTTCACAGCATCCGATATGCTGATAGGGACTTCTTGACCATGTTCACAAGTATGCATACTTCAGTTAATTAGTTACTACTGTTTTCTGATTCTCTCTTTAAAATCTCTGTTTTACGCACCATTGGTCTACACTGATTGGAGAGAAGAGCCATTCTCTGCTGAACAGCTTGCCCTGCTTATTTCTGAGTAGTCATGTAGAGGTTTGTCCTGCCTCTGTCTGAGTAGACCTGCTGCTCGTCCTTATTTCTGAGTGTTAGTGATTGAGCTTAGCTTGCTTCCAAATGGAAATGCAGAGGCTTGTCCTGCTTACTCTTGAGAAAGCGTAAGATAAACAAGAATCACACTGTCCTTCCCACTCATCTTCATTTGCAATCTTCAGCTACATCTACAGATGGAATTCTGAGAGACCCCTCCAAGACTGAAATTTGACCCTGAATTGCACAGATCCCCCCAGCCCTGAGCAAGAGCAACCAAATTCAGCCGTCCATGCCACTGCAAAATATCCCCCTTTCTTCAAATGGCAAACCACTGTTATTTATTGAGTGAAAACAAGGAGAGCTAAGAGCTAAGCCTGCCGGCATAGCTATACATTGAGCTAGCATGTCAAGTCATCTTTGCTAAGCTGGATAGGTGTGGGCTTGCAGCTGGATGGGTGACCACACATGGAAGCAGAGCTGGGGGTTGGACTCTGACATCTTCTAGGATCCTTTCAACTCTACTTCTATTCTGTTCTAGATTTTATATGGCTGAAATAAACAGAGTGCACCATATATGCCTTCCCGCACCCTGAGATCGGCGGCAGAGGCCCTTCTCCGGGAACCCTCCGTGAAGGATATTTGGAGGGCGAGTACCCGGAGGAGGGCCTTCTCTGCGGTGGTGCCCAACCTACAGAATGCGCTCCCCAGAGAGGTCTGCCTGGTGCCGTCCTTATTTGTTTTTCGGCGCCAAGCCAAGACCTTTTTATTTAAACGCTATTTTAGCTGTAAATGGTTTGTTTGTTGGTTTAAATTGACCAGGCTGGATCCACTATTTTATTTTATTTTATTTTATTTTATTTGATGAATTTTTTTGTATTTTATTTGGGATTTTAATGATTGTAAGCTGCCCCGAGGCTCATGCGATGGGGCGGCATATAAGTTGTTTAAATAAATAAATAAATAAAGAATAAATAACTATAAGACTGGACTTCCTTGGGGAAGGATGGGTAGGGGTTAAAAAGTTATATAAAAGTCTCTGTTACTGTTGGTGTTTTTCCTCTTTTTTGATATCGTCTCAGGGATGGGGATGCCTGGGTGCAAATGGGGGTGGGGGAAAGAAAGGTTACAGTCTTCCCACACTATGCCTATGGTCCCAGTCTAAACTTGGACTGTATGTACTAGCACAAAATTTTAAAAACTAAAAGAAGGGTCAGATATAAGCTGTATAATCAAGGTACCATGTAATCTGACTCTTGATCTATGCACAGTGTCAAAGTGGGGCACAAGCCAAACAGCCCCAGTGAAGCCTAGGAATTAAAGTGGAAACTGGATGGCAGCTCATAGTCTCCTGCTGGTCCTGAGTGAGCCACTGGCCAATTTCCCCTCTTTGAGTGATCAGTTGAGCATCCCCAAATTACCAACATGGCTGCCTTCACTTGTTCTGGGACTCATCCTCCCTTACTTTCTATGTCCCTACCAAAGTTATGTCAATTACTCTGTGTGCATTCATAATTATCTGTCTTGCCCTCCAGGCAAGGTGAAAAACATGCCAATCTTCAACCAATTGGAGGTCAAGAGAAAAGTCCTTCCTAGTTTCCCAGAAGTCAACCAGCAAGTTCCCTGGGGCAACACTGTAAACCTGAGGGCAGGAAGATTGTGTTGCTTGTCTGGCTGAACTGAGCCTGGTCACACGGGGAGAGACCTAAGAAGGGTTTCCTGAGAAGTATGAATCTTACAGATTGGGTGACTTCCCCTTCCCAGTGAAACCTTCTGTAGTGATGGCAGCCCAGAGGTCACAGGGTCAAAGGAACCTGGAAGTTTCCATTCCTCTATTACTCTAGTCACCACATGCCACCGAGCAGTCATGATAAAATTGGGGCTCTCTATGTGGTAGAAAGCACTTTTTATTTAGCTTCAACATCATAGAATATTTACTTGATCTAGTGGCAATGAATTACAAAAAGCAAGTGGAAGTAGAGTAGGAAATATATATATATATATATATATATATATATATATATATATATATATA
>NW_025335641.1:5384234-5406541 GCF_004798865.1 Varanus komodoensis
TATATATATATATATATATATATATATATATATATATATATATATATGTATGTATGTATGTATGAGGGCAAAACTATGCTTCTTTCCATTCTATCATCCCCAACTTGCTGTAATTGCATTTTTTTATTTTCCCCTCTAACTTGTTCTGCAGTTCATGTCTAAATACAAGAAGATGTTTATATTGCATACATTCAGCTTTAATTGGCCCTTAAAAGAAGGTGTTGATTAGAATCTGCTCAACATCAACAGCCAGCTCGCACAACATTCTGTAATTACTGTTTATTAATTTAGTTCAAGTGGCACAGTTGAAAGCCCTGCTCAGATGGGAGAAGTAAATTGTCACTGGTATTGAATATGCAAATGATCTGCCATGCAAGTTTCCACGAAGAATGCTTAAAGTTAAATGCTACGTGCATGAAGCATTCCAGTTTTATCCAGCAGCACAGCCATATGACAACCCCTCCTGATAAAAAATAAAATAAATAAAGGCATAAAAATCTACCAGGTCAGGTAAAAGTCTCATCTAGAAAAATCTTGGAGATCTATATGCATGTGGTTGCATTCCAGTCATGATTTCCGTGGATGCAACCCAGCACTGGCAACCAAACTGGATGTGACACCAGTCTTATGATTGGCCCTCATGGGCTTGGCTTTTGTTTACAAAGCAGGAGGCATGATGTGGATCACCAGTGCAGCATTGAAGGAAGGCAGCATTAACCATTTGGACCTACCATGGCCCTGATCCACAACAGTCTTGTAGCTGTTATTTGTCCAAGGAGTAAAGCTGCCATTACTGTCCATGGCAGCTTCTCACTTGGGGCGAACAACAGCCATGGAGTCAATCCCACATTGATGCCAAAGGGTCACATGTGTGCCCTTGCTTTCACTGATATGCCACAATCCCAATTTGAGCCCAGCCCCTTCAGTGGAGAGACAAATAAGCATGCAGGTGTCAGACATGCAAACAAGGCCACAGCTAGTTTAGCTCCGAGGGCAGTATCCAATTTGACACTGTTGCTAAATACTGCAGTAACGTAGGCAGCCTGCAACACACTGCCAGTGGCACTTGCTGGCATGGTGAGTTTCTGGAAACCCAAAACACCAATAAACGTTATTGCTGATGTTTGGAAGCTGCCATGCTGGGACAATGTGATTTACTTTTGCACGATCACTGCGTTGGATGCCTCCATGAGCCTGTAGTGTGCTGAGGGCTAATCGTTCCTTTGTACATTTAAGTGTGGTTTTCAGCCAGCTTAGCTATCATGGATACCCCTAAGAACCCTGGTGACTGTAGTTTGATGAGTGTGTTGATCATTTTAACACCCACTGCACAGAGATACAGTTCTCGGGCTTCTACTGGGATAGAAGGCATGCTTGCCTTTAACTCTGGAATGCAGACATGTCCTAAAAGTTGCCCTTGCATTACAGTCCGGGAAAAATAAGCAGCACCATGCAATGCTGTGATCAAGCTCTCCGGTGTTCACATTACTTGAAAACAGAAGTGCCTCAGCTTCCTGAACTTTGTGCCCATCCCCTGAGCTACTGTTTGAGAAGGTAGCCTTCTTGGGGCAGGGATGATGGGGCTAACATTAGGAAGAGTTGGGAGGGAGCCTGTAGTTTTACTTAAGCACCCCTTAAATGTTCTTCCATAATATGTAAATAGATACTTAATTGTCCCTTTGGACAGACATGTAATTATTGATATATCACTGAGATGGAAAGATACTGATCAAGAGCCCCTCATGTTGCTTTAAAGCAGACACAGAGTACTTCTTCTTCAGTTCCACTGGAGGCTGGTGACAAAACTAAAAACAGAAAGAAGTTACATACGCATAGTTATGTATTATTAATAGAAACAAATGTCTTGGTTTTTTAAACTAAAACAGCCTCCAGAATAACCTTCCCAACTTGGTGCTCCCCAGATGTTTTGGACTTCAGGTTCATTGGCACCAACCAGTCGGGAATTCTGGGAGTTGTGGTCAAAAACATCTGGAGGGCCACAGCTTAGAGAAGGCTGCACCAGAGAGAAATTGGGCGGGGGGGGGGGGGTTTTGCCTGAAACTTTTCCCCTCGAAAACTTACCACACCAAACCACCTGCTTTTCACAGCAATTATTGCCAGATACAATAATTTGCCTAAGAAAGTTTGTTTGCATTTTATCTTGGAATCAGTGTTGAGATATGACTTCCAAAATGGCTGTCAGTAAATGAGCACAAAGCCTACTCCAGAAAATATCAATCAAGGTCTTGTTTAAAAAGAAAAAAGAAAACCAAGTACTCTTGGAACCTCCCTGTGCGGAAGTAACTGCTCCAAAGTGCCATTGCCCTCTCTTAGTCAATGAACAGTGAACTAAACATTTTCTACTTAGGATTTCATGTGATAAAAGCCCAAGAGGTTTGAAAAAACCATTATAGGTGATTGTCTAAAAGAAATAACCTATTTGAAAAGTCTGCAATTATGAACTTCCATAATAGCATGTAAAAGGAGCATTGAACCCATTATGTGATATTGAGTAAATAATGTATATGTAAAAGTGTCTGGGTAATTTATATGATACTCCATATTGGCATATAAGACTGATTACAGACCTACTATTCTTACTTTCTTTTGTAAAAAAAAAAAGAAAAACGAAACCTCAAGCCACTCTTACGAAATCCTTTAATAGCAATTAAAAATGTCTGCTGCAATTCCAGTATATATCTCCAGCAATTAATGGATAATAATGTTCTGCTTTATGTAGTTCAGGTTGCAATTTTCTGCTGACCAAGTTTCATTTTGTCTTTGGGTTATTACAATCTTTAGACAGAACGAACAACAAGCTGTATGTTAAGGTTAACATAAAGGATGCCAATGGCACTCTTGCACTGTAAATGCGAGCATCCCAGTGGTGTGAGCCAACAAGTGAGCACAGCAGCTCACAGGCCTGGGCAGTAAGACTCAACATGGACGTGAGACCACAGCTCGGCATGTGGCAGTGAGCAGGATCTTGGCGCGCTTGTCCCACAAGAGCCCTTGCAACCGCTGTTCCTGTGCATGCCCTCTAGCAGTGGAGACTGTTGGTGGGGTGGGATGTCCACATTGGGTTGCAGTCCAAACATTCTAGGAGCTATCCATGGTGCTGACCCTCGCTTGAAGTAAGGTCAGCTCTACAGAAGACCCCTTGAAGGTCCAGGCTGCACCCTGCAGTGGCTACGCTGACCCTGTCCCCTGTTCTGCTTGACAGGAAGGCCACACCTGTATCCACCATGGCCACCACAAAGCAGCGTCTGACAGTGGCATGTGTTAGAACGGTCATCACAGTCACCAAACTGCAGTTAGCAGGACTCATGATAGCCGAGCGGATTGAAAGCAAGTCTTAAGTGTACATAGCATCAATTAGCTGTCTGTGCTGGACAGAACTGTGGAAGATGAGGCTGTTGGTGTTACTGGGCCTGGCGGTTACCTGCTTGCTTCCAGTGACCACGACAGCATGCTTGCGCGTGTCAGTTGCTGGAGAACATGGGAAGAAGAGTGCTCTTGCGCTTGTGTCCTGCTTTGGGGTGTGTTGTGTGAAGCTGTGGCAAGGGGGAGGGTGTCACCGTGATCACAGAAACAGAGATGAATCTGTGTATCTGGTGCTTCATTGACAGGCTCGTGTGCAAGATAAACCCAGGAATACTTTACATTTAAAAAGTTTTCAACACATATGGATATGAATGTAAAACCGAGGCTGCAGGCCTTGGAGCCTCTAGGAATAGAAACATTATCTATGAATAAATGAGATTCCATGCTGTCATACAAGCTCAAACTTGCCCAGACTCAACTTTTGAAATCCCTGTTCCTTTCAAAATTCATACTGAACTTTCCTTAGTTCTTCAGATTTTGCATTGCTCCT
This sequence comes from Varanus komodoensis, assembly GCF_004798865.1. Lineage (NCBI taxonomy): Eukaryota > Metazoa > Chordata > Lepidosauria > Squamata > Varanidae > Varanus > Varanus komodoensis. The sequence continues at coordinate 5,388,109 of NW_025335641.1, forward strand.
TTCCGACTCATTTGTTGATCACTATATCTTTAGTATGGTTTAGGAGCTTAATGTTAAATGATATTTTTAAAAGAAGGGTTTTGTGCTTGGATTGGTATAATTTTGATTTGTGATATTTTAAGACGTCTGGATTAATTATGTATGCTACATGTCTGGCACAATGTAATTTTATTTTAGAAGAGCAATAAATTACGCATTTAAAAAATAAAGATGGTTTAGGGGAAGTCAGCAGTTTTCTCTTTGAATGCTTTGATCCTTGCCAGCTCTATGGAAACCCACGACATCAACTGGGGTGACACCTACTTTAAAAAGATATACTTTGTTGGACACATATGCCATTTTAATGATGCTTCTAAAACTCCTGCTGACGGGACACATTACACGGAAAGGGCCGTATCCTACCATAGCTGTGCTCCAGTTGCTGTTCTGTTGCACTGGCAAGATCTGCCTCAAGGGAAACAGAAGCTAGTGCTTCCTAAAGGAATCCCGGAAACAAGCAGTGGAGCTCTTTCCTGTGAGGTCTGCAACCTGCACCAATCCTTTGGAAATGAGCAGTTTCCCATTGCACCAGCAATAGGTCCAGCCAGTGCATGGGCAGCATTGGATACCGTCCAATATAAATTAGGGTCTGCACTACATAAAATACCTCTCTTTCTTTCTTGAATGTTTGTTATGGTTCCTTAATAAATATTTTACATTAATAATGAACTATTGAAGGTGCAACTTGCTTGATCACAAGTAATTTTCAGATTTGCCTCCCAATAGGATTCAATGTCCAGTTTCCAGATGTCACATTAACTTAAATGTGGCTTAAATGGCAAGGATGGGTGCGCTGCTAAGAAAAAGCTTTGTAGGCAATGCTCATCCTGCTGATGACCACTGGTTTAGCTGCTCTGTCTCACAGAGGGTCTGTGGAACCTTGGACTAGGCAGCTGCCCGTTAAGGTACGGCGAAGCTTGAATTCATAAACAATGTATGGTAAATTAAAAGGTCAAAATCCAACACATAGTTCAGCATATTAAAGCACAATCATTTCAACTGGCCTGAGCATACTTGACTGTATAGTGGATTGCGGCCTAAAGCATTATCATGAATACACATCAGCTGAGTAGTTTCAGAGCATTTTTAATGAAAAGAGACAGGCAGGGAACACCTGTTGCTTATGAACTGAACTACATGATCTATCATGTTATGGTGATTCCTGTGGTTCATCTGTTTACTCTGAGCGTTCAGAAATTTTGTAAAACGCAGGTAAATGAAGCTGTGGAGGCTGCAGTTTAACTGACTAACAAGAAGGGAGCGGATGTGCCAGCCCTGGCTTAATAGCTTGGTTGTTTTTGTTGTTTCTCATTGTTCTGCAACCACAAACTATAGCAGTAGAGGTATCCCTCAGCAGTGTGAATTGAATTATTAACCCTTTGATTTTGGCAATGTGGTTTACCTTGCTAAATGGTGGCATGAAAGTAGAGTTATAAGAAGTAACATTCCCTTCTAGATGTTTGGAAAGAAAAATTAAATACCTTGTTTTACTGGACAACTTGGAAAATGCTTGTGTACTGTATCTTTTATTGTCATCTGACAAATAAGCCTGCTGAGAAATGTGGGTGTTATGCTAGTGGATGCATCTTTTAATTGAAAGGGGCTTTGCTATGTTTGTTCTTCGGGGAGTAGATAAAAGAGAGATTTATTGGAGAACTTTATTTGGGTTTGAGGAGCCATTTGTCCAAGTGCTGTACTTTATTAATAGCCCTTTGTTCTCGTTCTTAACAGTCATACAGGGATTTTTGAGTGGGATACTCATTTTCATCCAAGTTCTATCAGTGAAGTCATCATTTTTGGCTTAAGACCAGCTGCCATTTACTTGCTTTATGAAAATATAACACCAGCATCCTACTGAAAGCTGTTTTCTTTTAGGCAAAGGCTTCAATCTCAGCTGGATCTCCGTATCTGCCATAAATGCATGGATTCTGGTCTTTAAAAAAGAAAGATCATGTTATAACATTTTGATTACCCTTTCCGCTCCTATCATTCACAAACCATCTTTTCTAATTATGGCATTAGGACATTTACATAACAGGGGAAAACGGGGTCCTTTAACTACATTTCTATTATGCTTGGCACTTGCGTGAAAGGATATTATATCCGTGTGCATTAGAGATTGCTTATAAAAAGATCAAGACAATAACAGCAGATCAGACGATAAAGGTTCCCTTTTCTCCTCCCAGACAGGCTGTCTCTAACTGAAGAATACAGTTCATCAAAAGTGTCTGCAGGTTGTCAAACTCAGTGAGATTTGGGGACACTCGGAGGCTGTCATGGCCAACAAGAAGAATTTTCTGTAGGGTTTTGCCATCACTCACCCTTAGGAAATAATCACTCACTACATTCTGCTTGCTCTCATGATAGAGCTGTATTGGAGAGAAAAGAGCCATTTTATCAAAGGACAATATAGCCCTTCTCTTGGACCATGCAGCTTCCATTATCAGGCCATAATAAATCATATTTATGTTCTCAGTTAATAAGACTGATTATGATGCAGGTTACGAAACAGACATGGGAAGAAGCAAAGTAGGTGAAAAGATGTTTTAATGAGAGTATGATAAGAAAACCACTTCTTCTTGAACATTTTATGCTATTATTTGTAATGATCACAGACCATTTTGATGCATCTTCTTTAGCAATGGATTAAGCTGCATAAATGGGCTCACTGGTTTATACATTGAAATAGGGAGGGACGGGGCGGGTTGGGGGAATCATAGCATTCTTCTCATGTTGTCCAGCATCATTATATACATTATAAGCATAAAATGAGTTTAATGTATGTGCTTTGAAATGAAGAAGAAAACAGAAAATCAGGGAAGACTGATTTTAATGTTGTTGAAAATTATTCAAGAAATTTCTACTCATCTTTGTTACTGGCGGTGCATTTTCCATGAAATTTAGGAATGTCATGTACTGCTTTCATCTGCTTCAAATTAATATACTGCTCTTCCTGCCTTTCTCAATTTCTTCAAAGTTTTCCTTGCAGTACAGTACAAAGAGACAAAGAAAGATAGATTCCCCACTCCGTATGTGAGCATAGCTGTTATTAATGCTAATGGGAGTTAAGTGTACTGCAAAGAGAGACAGTACTCCAGTGTTTAATATTGAAAGGGAACTTATTAAAAAAATTGGACATTTTTAGCTCCAGCAAGTTCAATGAATTAAAGCACCAGCTTCCCTGAAGTGATGTTCAGAACTAGAAAAACAAATTGGGTAAAATTCTGAAATGGCATGAGCTGTAAACTGTGGCACTGAGGCCCAGTAAACATGGAACGGGGTGACCTGGAACACGTTTAGCTCTCCTTCTCATCGTGCCAATATAATTGGGAGAATGTTTCAGAAGCACCATCCATTAATTCATCATTTTATTTGTATGGTGCTTTTCCATATAACTATGCTCAAAGTAGGTTACAGCAAAGCACAACAGGGGGGAAAATCTACCCATATTAAAGAAAGGAGCAACTTTCGGCATGAGATGGAGCAACCGTTTCATGGCCAGACCATGACTTCTTCAAGCTCCTGCTTGGGCACAGCTAAAGAAGACTAAAAAACAGAAAATAAAATGGAACTCAGCTAAAGTACCTGCTTTGTCCCCAGGGGACATGTTGAATGGCTCAGCTGCAAAGTTAGGGAACATGAAGGCCCCAAATGCAGAATGCAGATGATCTTCACAGTATAATGACCACCAACAGCTTCTGAAAATCCCTTCACTTTCAAATGTAGTTTTATTAAATTGCATGTGGGCTTCTGTTCAAGAAACGCAGGTCTCAAGCTCACAACTGGTTATAGCATGTTTTGAATCCTGAGCGATGTGTGGGAAGAGTGGAAGGAATTTGATCTCCTCGGTTTTTAGATGTCCACTAGAGGTTTACTTGCACAATCACAGAAAATAATCCTACCATCATAACCTTTGGATGTAATTGGAATGGCTCAGTATTGTTAGTGGAATATCCAACAGCAGCCCCAATCATCCCACTGAAAACAAAGAAAAAAGTACTACAATTTCCCAGTTGGCCACAAAGGAATATTGACACCAGTTCTGGAAGACAAAATACAGACTATCTGCTTACAGCTTCTTGTTCAGCTTTAGACATCCTTTTTCAAAGGTGTTATTCTGTATATTACCTTACCCAGTTCAATAGGCTAGAGAGATCTATTGTCAATAAGCTGGTGTAGATACAGTGTTGCTTGCTATCCTATCCATGGTTAGGAAACTAGATGTGCGCCACCTCCTCCATCCTTTTGTTACACGTGAATCCCCCCCCTACCTCTAATTCTTCTGGTTAGCCACAGTTAGTCCTACATCTGCATCAACATTTACACTAACCATAGTTAGATTCACAACATAGCTTGCAATCATGGCTAGAAATGAATTTGCTAATTGTGACTGACCATGGTTAGCAAAAGTGCCTAAATACACACAGTACTAACTATGGTTTGTTCTGAAAAAGGTGGGGAATTTTCAGGCAAGAGAGGAGGAAGACGGAGGGGGATGGACCTGTAAGCCCACATTTCCCTGGATTTTATCCACTTGCTAATTATAATTAGAAAGTTGTGCAGTGCTACATCTGTGAGTCAGCACTGGGGGAGTAAGACACAAGACTTTAACCCCACTGAAATAGAAAGGTGTGAACAGTTAAGATCTTGCTTCCTTACTGAAGTTACTGCTGGAGTTAATGTTGGAATTAACAACAGCCATGCAGAAATGATGCACCTGGCTGTTAAATTTAGCATGGGTGCAGGGCCATACCATGAGGCAGAGTGAGGCTGCCGGCACAGGAGCTGCTGCTGGGGATACTGGGCAGCCACCGTCCCTGCCCTAGCCTCCTGCCCTCAGGTGCAGTGGAAGCTGCCGGATGCCACTGCCAGTATGCACAGCTTCTGTGTGTAGATCAGGGCCCACAGGAGGCAGCTTTTGTCTCAGGAGGGGAGAAGTCTTCAGGTGGCTCTGAACACAATGACAGAGCTTTCTGTCATGTGTTAAAGTCATGTACAAATGCAGCCTCACTTATTATTGGTTCATCTGGTATAGTTTGCAATGCAGATGTCTGACTCTACAATAAGATCAAACCTCTGCAACTCAGTAGTATTTTAAGAATGACGACATGTCACTGCGTGTTCCAGATGCATCCTGGATCATAATAACCTCTTGCTTAATTCTTGGAGTTCTATAATGGCACTGAGCTGAAGGTGCAACAACAGGATTAAATCTTTCTCAATGCTCTTTTTCCACAGTGACGCACTCTTCAAGAGCAAGGCATTGTGTGTGACAAAGAACAAACCAGACTTCCTGGTACTGTTATTTGATATGGAGATGGATGTCTCACAATTGTCTCACTGGTGGATGGACCTTACTAATACAGCCTGGCCAACTCTATAAAACCAAGACCTTTTTGTTGTAGTTAGGGACCAATGACTATTTTTCTTGCCCGTTTTCACTAGCATCAGATGCCATTGTTATGACTGATCATTGTCCAGCCAAACCAAAGCTGCAATACAATCACAAACGAGAGGAAATAAAGAAAATACTTAAAGAAATTAACTGCCTAGGAGACCAAGTGGCATGAAGGTAATTTACCAGAGAAGAAAAGCAACTTTTGTACAATGTTGCTGTTTGTTTGAAATCTAAGATCTTAAAAGCAGAATAAATAAACATCTTTCCCCTCTTCTTCCATCTGTGTTTTTGTGGTTGGTATTTTCCCTTTTAGACATTTAATGCCATCAGCATCCTTAGATGCTAAGGATGTGCTTGGCCACATGTCAGTCCTTACAGCTGGCATTAAAAAAAAAACCCAAACCAAAAAGCTAAAAAGGCAATCTTGCATCATCTTTTTGTGTTGGTCCCAGCTTCATTTTTCTTATCATAGTCTGACAAAAAAATACTGCCTTCAAGTGTATTCAGTAATGTCACCATAGATCTAATATCTATGAGCCCTTTTGTTTTAGCTTTACTGGGATTAACCGCAAAAGACACTTGACGATGACAGAGAATCTGTCAGATATACAATGCTCCGTGCACTGAAATCTTTCATGACAAAAGGGCACTATTGCCCTGGCTGCCCCGAAGCAGTAACCACCATCTAAAGAAGACAGCACCTGGGACATAAAGGGCCATAAGCCAAAAATGACTTTAGTTCAGGCCTCCAATCAGTATTAGCATATCCAAACCAGCAAAATGAGAGTGACCTTTGACTTGGTCTGCATGTCTGTAGACCAAAGGCAGAACTGAGGTCAATTTCCAAGTATACATACCTTCAGCTGCAGGACAATGAAAAAATATATGGTAGGCATTGAACTAGGATGGCAAAGGCAAACCAGAATGTATGGGGTTCTGTATATTTTAGGGTGGTGCTTTAGATTCAGCTGATTTGCAAACTGAATTGTGCTGATGTAGGCAGATTGTGAGATATCCACATTGAAGCAGGCTTCTCCAAATAGGAACTCCTGAAGATTCTGGATTTAGAGGCAGACAAGGAAAAAAATTAACATTTCTCCCAAGCTCACCATATCAGGAAAACAGCAGTGTGGGGAGAGGTGTCATTTTGTGGTTGGCCGAAGTCTTTAGTCCCAGCACTTTGGAGAGGAATATTTGGGTCATGCTCCACAGAAGAGATGCTGTTTGTGCTCGCTCGCTCGCTCGCTCGCTCGCGCTCTCTCTCTCTCTCTCTCTCTCTCTCTCTCCACCCTCCTTCTGTCTCTCACTCCACTCCTTCTGTCTTTGTCACTGTGGGTCACAGGCATCCTCTACCCCTGTCCTGTTGCACTTCTTGCGACTTCAGTGCCTATTCAGAGGAAAATAACAACCTTTAAAACTGGTTTGCATTCCTCAGAACCCTAGGCCCTGCACCCATCCTTCGGAAATCTTGTCTAGAGACACCTCCATGAGATATCCCCATTTATTACAAATTGCCCAAAAACCACAGATGGGCACAAATGAAGTGTAATGGTGACCAGTCCTCCTGCTCCATCTGAACATTCTTCTTCCATAAAAACTCTACGTATGTCCCTCTGAAATGTTGCAGGTTTTTAAGGTAGGACGATCTGTATGGTGTTTGTCACTTTCATAACAACTCCCCCCTCACACACACATGCCCCCACCCCAAGGATATGCCCATCCTTTTCAGGAAATCCCATGCAAACTGCAACAAAGCCCCTGAACCTATTAACCTGAAACTTGGTGGTCTTGATCACTGGAGAAGGGACAACTATCTCTACAAATTTCATCCAGTTCTGATGAGCAATTTAAAAAGTTCTTCACAGTTCCTTTAAAAATACATAAAAGTTTGAAGGCACATCAAAACCAGTACCTATTTGTCTAACAATGGTGGGCATAGTCTCCTCCTAATATTGTTAATTTGTTTTATATTTTTAATGTATTATATTTTAATTTATGTTGTGAGCCGCCCCGAGGCTTTGGCGAATGGGGCGGCATAGAAATGTTTTAAATAAATAAATAAATAAATAAATAAAACTATGGTGCCTGCGGATTTCATTCAGTTTTGGCAAACAGAAAAAGAATTTATAACCATCTATGGATTTCCATTGATAGTTGATGAGAGAATTTAAAAAAAAATGTATTTTAACCCAAGTGAAAGTAAGTGGTATGAGTCAAATCAGGCATATTTATGAATCATCAAATTAGGGGTCCGAAGAGAAATTTGTGGTTGGTGCACACCCTGCTATAATTTCTTTGCAGGTGGAGATCATAATCACAATCACAATCATTTTGACATTTGCTAAAGAATTGTGTTATTCCTGATTTGTGAGTAGCACCAGTTCAGCTGTTAATTGTCTTTGGAAAACAAAAATGCATAAATGAACATTAGATCAATTCAGCAAGTAAATCAATACATATTTCTTTCCTTTTTCTGGATGTTCCATCACATGGAGGCAGTGTGGCATAGCAGCCTTGTGAAAATACACCAACTTCTCTCTCTGGCTCATTCCACCATTTCTTGGTTATACTTTCCTTGATCTCCAAAAAGGCGGCAGAAATGCTTGCCGAGCATGGGAGAAGACTTGAATGAGGATGACATCAGGTAACACACCCACAAGCTCTGGAGAATCAGGAGCACACAAGGAAGGCCTTGTCTTGCGTTTCATATCATGTGTGACACGCATAGCATATAGTTCTGGGATATGAAGGAGGTCATACAAGGGTTCCAAGCAAAATAAAATGCCATGCAGGCTTTTGGGGTCTGACACCACTTGTAATATCCATCGATAGTAGGGTGTACAGAATAGGGTGTATGTATCAGGGGAGGGATACGTTAGAGCATACAGTCAGCATGCAGTAAGAAAACCAGAGAACCACTTCATGTGAAGATCTGGAAGCTGCTTTGGTTTAGCATGGCCATAATCTCTCAGCATTGACTATGTTAGTGAGGGCTAATGGAAGCTACCCACCAAAATATCTGCAGGGTGACTGATTGCCCATGCCTGTCGGAGATAGGAAGGATTCCTCATTCACCCGATAGGAACATAGGAAGCTCACTAGCTCAGACTGTTGTCCTTCTAACCTGGTATTTTCTACTCTGACTGGCAGCAACTTCCCCAGGTTGTCATCACTGGCTACTTGATCCTTCTAAGTGAAAACTCCAGAGGCTGAAGTGGACCTTCTGCCTGAAATCCATGGGCTGCTCCATTGAGCTTTGAACTCTCTTCTAACCATCATTTTCTGTGGATACTTGGCAACTGGGACAAATCAGGAGCTACCTGTACTTTAATTTCAGCTGGGCCTCTCCAGACCTTGGACTGTGTGCCTTTAAATAAGTGTCATGCTATAGCTGTGAGGCAGTCGGGAGCAGAGATGTGTTGCCCTGGGTTGGAAGGGAAGAGAGCATTTATTAGCAAGACAAACTGAGCTCAGGAGGCTGTCAGTTGCTGACCATTTATCTAGGACCATGTTTTTGAGCTTTCCAAAAACTTCTTACTTGCCTGCTGATTCCTTTCTCAAAATGTTTGAAAATGACATCCACAGAAATATCCAACAAGACAAAGTCCAGATCCCAAGAGGAGCCTTTAGGCAAGGAGACACATCAAGTCAGACAAGAGGTATTTCTGTTGGCATTGGCACAGCGTGTTTTTTCTGCACCCCCTGTCAATTTAGGGAAGATACGAATATTGTGTTTTCTGCCGATGTACATGCGTATACTGGTGTAATTGAAATGGCATGTTTACCGTTCTGTTTCATGCTTGATTGTGCTTTTTCAACACCTTTGCGCACACTGCTAGAAGTGGGATTATAATTAAAATGTTCTGTTGAACACCATGTTCGGTTCAGCGAAACGAACAATAGAAATTTAAGTACTTGTTCTTGGTGACTCTACAATCACTGCACAATAAACCCTGGGAAATCTCCTGAGCAGGTTATTTGCTTTGCCAGATCATCCAGCAGAAGGAAAAGGGTGAGCAAAATATGTTTGCAGGGACCTGCTTTCCTTCCTGCCCCATGGAAATAATGATACAGAGACAAGTGTTCTCAGGCAGCTTGTGCCTTGAAATGAATACTGCCTTTAAAAATGAATGTTAATTGGTTGTAATATACAGATTTTTTTATTGGGCTATCACTCAGTTAAAGACATTTTAATCAATTAATCTCATGTGTTTTAATTCATTAACCAAGTCCGTGTGGTGCAGGCCAGAGGTAAAGAGTCAGACTGGAATGCAGAGACAAGGTTCAAATCCCTGCTTAAGCTTTGAAGCTTTGACTGGGTGACCTCAGCCTAGGTGGCTCTTCCAACCTCACCGAACTCACAGGACTGTTGTGCAATCCTGTGAATGTCTAGACAGAAAAAGGGTCCTACAACTGCCACCGTTCTTTGCTCGCTAGGGTATACTGGGAATTGTAGGGCTTCTTTTCTGTGTACACATGCATGGGATTGTGCGTGCACTGCTGTTTCCACATTCACATTTCTGAAATTTGGATATGCTTGAAATTAAAGTGTGGTTGGCTGTCATCTTCCAGGTGCAGATGATTATGGGCATCTGATGTTTCACCTTGCTTGAATGGGGTAGGGTTCCAGGGATTCCTTGCATCCCAGCAGAGAAAAGCCCCTTCTCTCCCCACCTCCCAGAACTCCCTCCCCTCCACTTGCTCCAGAGTCATACCTGAGACTTCAGAGTGACCCCTGGCAGGACCAGAGCTGTGCCAGCTGCAAGGGCACAAGGAGGATGCTCTGCATTTGGAGCCTCAGCCCTGACCTCAGAGTGCTTTTCTGAGGTTTCCCCAGTTGTCCCCCGACCCTTTAGACCATATCTAGGGGCCATAAAATTGTGTCTTACCTGTAATGACAGGTAATCCAGGCCCTGGGATTTCTTATTGTTGATTATAGTTCTGTGTCTGTGTATGCGCCTGCAATTTTTTATGTAATCTGGTTTTATATCATGTACCTTTTCCACCCTGGTTTCTCTGCAGACAGTCAGTTTAACAAATACAGAGCCACTGAGCTTGCTTGGAGCCCTCTTTAACTCAGCAACAAGGACAAACACCCAGTTTACCCAAGGCTGGTCCTGATCTGGCCCTTTAGTTGTGGCCTAGCACTAGTCCATCTTGTTCCAGTAGTTCAACATCCAGACAAAAGAATCTGGCTGAAAGATAAACAATAGCAAAACTTGAGTGAATTTCTGGTCTTTTTGGCTCATTGCCCCTTTTGCCAAAGAAAAACCTTTACATGTATGCCTATAGGTAGGTTTGAACTTGAAAATAACAATGCACATTTTTGGATATAGAACAGTACTGCCCCAGCTCTTTGCATGTCCCAAGAGCATGTTCATCATGTTGGCAGTGTTGTGAATCAAGTTCCAATTTTCCTGTTTCCACCACTGAACGCTAACATCATTTGGAGGACAGAGATAATGATACTGTTGTAGTCTGACTGTCAGGTTTTCTCAAGGACAATGCAAAATCAGCTTTGAAGCCATGGTTATGCATCATGAAAGACTGAAATATACTGAGGTGGAGGGGAAAGAATACAAAGATTCATGTTTTACTTTCCTGTTCACCCTTGAGGACGTATGTTTAAACTATTGGGCATGGTGCAGCCAAAGTTAAGCATATTTAAATCTCAGTTTTACTTTCAACTGAGAGATTTAAGAATAGGCCACATTACCAGCAAAATATACAGGAATTAAAAGTGGTTAACTTTAGCCTGGATCTGACACATGATATTTTAAAAAACACATTTGCTCAGTAGGAGATGGTGAAAAACTGTAATAATGTAGTCATACTCATAGTGATATAGTGGACTTTTGCTTTGCTTTTTATATTCTTAATTAGACTCTTAAATTAAAAGCTCAGAGTATGTTGCCTTGCCTTACAAGTTTTATTCAGTTCACAGCTGGGCCTCACCAAAGATCCACAACCACAGACGCCTTCTTTCTTTTGGTAAAATCAAATTCTTCAGAACTGAGGAGCTTATAACTTGAAGCATAAATGAAATCTAAACCTGATGCATAAACCATATTTGTATAGTAAATCATTATAAAAGAGGTGGCAACCTGGATCTGGTTGTACATTCCAGGCTAGTCCTCTATCTGAACTGCTAATAATTTTTATGAAGTATGTAATTAGTGTGAAGAGTGTTCTGTACATGAACAATTTCCTTTATGAAATATACAATGGTGTAGTCTCTAGACTAACCTGGTTTGCACGTGGACCGTGGACCAGTTAATCCACAGAGTTTCATGTGCCTGCCAGCCACCATTTTGAATAAGCAACCCATGGTGTACTGTGACATGGCTTGTCATTTTGTGCAAACCTGACTAGCATGGGTTATTAGGGTGGAATAAATCATGACCTTGGAACAACCCATGTTTAATTCTCACATAAGCCATGCCACATGACATGCCATGCTGTAAACCTGCTACGGCTTCCATATTAAAAATGATCGCCAAGGTGCGCTGCAAGGATGCACAGGTTAATTATCCCACAGTGGCTTAGCATTTTATGTGAACCAGCCCTCCATCTACAGAACTTCAATTAAGCAACCTAAGATGGAGGTGGGGCTTGCCTTTATGACCCAATTAACACAGTTACAATAGCTTGAACAAGCCATGGGGTCCTGCAGAGGGCACATATGGGTGCCAGTCAGTCATTCCGAATATGCAAACCATAAGACAGCTTGTTTGCTGTCCGATTCTGTTGGAGGTGAGTTTTCTGAAGGTTGAACCACCCTTGCATAACCCTAAAACAGGTCAAGGGTTATTTTAGGGTTGTTCAACCCTCCCAAAGCTCACCTCCACTTTGTTCGGACTATATAGCAAGCTTCATCATGGCGAGAATAATCAAAATGTTTGAAAGCTGCCACTTCTCCATAGATTCCCTCCCTCTACTGTTCTTCCCAGCCATTATACAATGTCATCACACTTTCAATTGCTACCCATGCTGGTCTCACCCCAGCAGCTTACTACAAAACCACCGTTAATTCCTGAGCGAACAAGGATTTGAACATAGGTATATCTTGATTTTACGTGAGGAATGCCAAGAAAGACTAAATACCAGATCCTGTGAGATAACAATCGAACAATGCAGGATAAGAAAGGAAATGAAAGAGGTCTGTAGGAGCATTCATTTGCTACTAAGAAGGCCAGGTGTTTTGAGCCAGTCACCCAGAAAAACTCAGTTTCAGAATTTCAGAAAAGCTCTGTAAGTATGTTTCACTATGTCATTCCCTTGTGATTCCCTTCTTTGTTGTGTTATGTGTATAAAAATAATAATTCTGAGGCAATGGTAATTTGGCTTTAATAAGATTGACAGTCCAGTAATTGAGATTTAGCAACAACTATTGTCACATCATTAATATAAAGAGGTACAAAACTGGTCTAAGGTGGGGGTTTGAATTGCTCCCCACCAGGCCCCTCACAAACTGGATGGTGTCAGTGGGTGTGGTCAACCCCACAGATATCATAGGCCAATTCCCACATTTCCACTTTCTCTGGGGTGAAGAGAAGTGTGGAGATCTGGGCTTCTACTTGGTGTGGAGTAACAGACTCATTGAGGGCCAGCAGAAGCTGCACCAGCAAAATTCCTGCGTTTGCACACCCTCTGCTGCCCTCAATGAGTCTGGGAACGGCAGCAGCACACAAGTGGCTTCAAGCAGCCAAGGAAGCTGTACCTGCTCATCGTAGCATCAGCCAAGTCCCAGGGTTTGTGTATTTTTCTTTCGTTATTCATTTTCCATGTTGCCCAAGAACTGAAGCTCTCACATGCATAGTTTCAGGAAAAAATGAATGAAAGCTTGGGAAATGATAAGGTTAGGGAAAGTCCAACAAAGTAACTGAGTCTGGCACTTTTAGACTTAAGGTGGGATCCCTGATCTGATTTGATCAGAAATCCCAGCTACAGGTCTTGCTCCCCCGAATGCCTTAGAAATGCTAATGTGCTTGACCTGAGAGGTCTTCCTTTGGGGGCACACCTTAGACATGCTCACTGTTTACCTGTCCTGCAGGTGCTTCTCTTTTGTTGTCCTAACCTCATTCAGCCCTTTTGTTTTATACTCATGTGCCTTTAGCAAGTGATTCCCCCACCCCTCTGCCAAACTGCGTATATAACAGACTCCACCTTTGTAGCCCCCCGGGGGCTCCCTACATGCCGCATGTATTTCCCGTATGTCTAAATTAACTGTGAGTGCTTCGTTTAAACACCCCCAGCAGACTCCCTCTGGTTTTAATGGTCAATAGGTTGTGAGTAGACTCAACTCGGGATGGGAGGAGGCCTCCAGGCCTCCCTCACTGCTCCCAGGAGGGGGTGGCAACAGACACGCCAGGAAGCAAGCGAGCCAACAAGCAAAGCTTGACCCACGCTGGGAAGACTGCCCACATCCCCCACGGCTTCTACCTCTGCTGTTGTCTGTAGTGCTAGATCAGAGCCAGCAGTGGGGCTCCCTTGCAGGCGGCTTCCCTCTCAGCATGTCCTGTCTCCCACTGCTCCCTGTGCTGCCTCCCAGGAACCAGCCCCCCATTCTTTGGAAAGTCGTGGATTCCTGCCAAAAGTGCCAGGATTACTGGCTTGTGAAGAATGAGAATGCATCATAGCAAGGTTTATTTTATTTATTTACTTATTTATTCAAGAACATGGTTTGTTCTGTTGAATAGGATTGTCCTGGGATTTAGAATGGCACAGTTTTGCTGCATAGAGTGGGGCATGTGTGAAGATAAAGTCAGCAGAAAGGATATAGAAGTACTTTCTAATTGTCCCGAGGTCAGTATTGGAAATGGCCCTTCAGTTCACCTCAGTGGCTCTTGCCAAGTTAATGAAAACGGAAGCAGCTGGAAATGGCCTCTGAGGGGTGCCTTATCCTCAACCTGGCTGGGCTGTGGGGAGGTGGGGGGCCATGATCTTAAACTGGCATGTAGGGTTTCCGCAGTAGGAATGCCACTCCTTCCTCCCTTCAGTGGGTAGTGCTCAGACCACGAAGGCTGGATCAGAGCCAGTGTCCTTCCTGTTGCTCCGAAAGAATAATACGCCATGTATATGTTTAAGAGGGGAAATGTGCTACATAAATTCAAAGGGTTATTCTTTATTACAATACTCCTCTTGCTTCCTAATGGGGTGCCATTGTCTAGATTTGGATCCTAGATTGCAAATAATCTAAGTAAACTAGCGGAAGCCCAGGGGCCTTTTGCAGAAGCTATGGAGCCAGAACACGGAGGCTTGGCCTCAGCACCCAGCAGACTAAGGCCCTTGTTCACTGGGGATCTTGCCCGGAGCTTCCCCACTGCCTGCTGCCACCAGGGCCTCCTGTGCCTTTGCCACACCACTGACAGGCATGCCATTCAGGGAAGGATGAGGCTGCAGAAATGCCACCGTCCTGGGGCCCACATGGTGAGCAATGCTGCAGGGGTGTCCCGGGCAACCTGGCCAGGCACCTCAAAATCAGGAGCCAGGACTGGCAAGGCCAGACAAACTCTTTATGGTCTCCTGGTTGGGTTAAGAGAGATACAGAAGATTTCCATTGCTTGACAGGGGATGGGTCATCCCCCAGTGCATAGGCCACTTTATGACAAATGGAGGTTTGGAGGGGCTTTCTGGGGTCAAAACTAGTGATGTTAGGCTTTGCTAGTGACAGTAATGATCTGCAGATCACAGCCACAGATAGTGGCTATGACAATCTCTATACACAAGGAACAGTATTTCATTTCTTGTTTTATGTATACTTTTAATGGTTTTTCACTGTATAAAGTCTTGCCACATTGAAAGTGTGGCCACAGGAGTAATTTGCCACAGGGCAAATAGGCCCTAGGCCTCAATCACTTCAGATGTTCTTAAACTTTCTAAAGCATGCTTGATGGCATTAAATTTTGTATGACTGAACTTCTGCTCAAGCAGTGGAATATTCCCTTCCTCTCCCACTTCCCCCAGTACCCCTAAATCTCCTCCGCAGGCTCCCATAACCCCCCTGGAGCAGATCTGGAGGGGGGGCATATGGGAAACTGTAGATGGAGGGCATTCTGCCAGGGGGACAGTTTTACAAAAAACAGCTCATACACAGGAGCATACTTCCTTTTATGCTCCCAATGGAGCCTGCCTCAAGGATATATGGTTGGGCACCCAACAAGATTCCCTGGACTTAATTCTTTTCTCATCACTGCCTACATGTTCAGTTTCCCTAGAACTGGGGCATTTCCCATAATCTGCAACATTGACTTTGCCCCATTGATTGATGGTGTCTCCTTGTGGTTCAGAAGCCAAGACGGAAACCACAGCTTCCACATGTTTATGCGTGTTTTGTGAGTCTAGAAGGAAATCCTGTAAAAAATTTTTTCATTGGCAACAAAAATTAATAGGCCTATACTGGAACACACACCTGGAGCAAGCTATTAAACAAGAAGGTAATCGCATAATTGCTGCTCAGAATATTGTGTTTTTTTTTCCCCTTAAAAATTATTCAATTAGCAATTGAAGTAGAAAGTCAGACTGAAAAAGAAGCAGGTGCTTTGGTGAAAGGTACATGATAGATCTTTTGTACAAGAAGATGGCAAAGGCACCACAGAAGTTTTCAACTATGCAGAAACAGCTTCCCTTTGGTAAATCTCTCCCTTCCTCTCTCTGTTGTGAAAATGTATTCCGTGCTCTGTCTTGCTTTTCTGTTTATGAGTAGCAATGCCTGATTCCAGCAAGGGGCTGCAGTTAAGACCTCTACGCTGAAGGGGATCATCTGCCAGCACCTCCAAGAGGGGACATGGAGCTTTATAACCATTCTTGCAAAGATATGGCTGTTGCCCTCCCTATGTGGCACAGAACCCATTCCAGTTGTTCTCTGTAGCTGAGCTGCTAGGCTTCACATTCCATGCCAGCTGGAGCCGATGGAACTGCAGTCCAATACATCTAAGGGAAGCCAGGTTGGGAAATCTTCCCTTTGCATAAAACTGTAAAATGGGGACAGGTAATCCTGCTGTCATGAGGTATTTGCATGTGGGATTCATTCCTCTACAAAGGCTGCATTTATAAGCAGTGCAGGAAAGGATATAGCTCAATGTCAGTGGTGGTACAGCTACATCGTTTTAGACCATAGGCTTAATAGTCTTTCATAGACATATCCCATTCAAAAATTCATGGGTCTCTTCCTGTCCATCCACTGCCATTCTCTGCTTTACAACCACTTTAAACTCACCTAAATCATAGCACCAGTCTGACCAAAAAAAAAAAAATTATGCTCAGAAAATTTACTTGGGAATAAACACAGTGTTGCTGCTGCTGCTGTTGTGGTTGTTGTTGAGTTTGTTTCTATGTAACACTTTACATGTCATCTTCTTGTTGTTACAAGCCATCAGTGGCACCCTTGTGAATGAATGTCATCCAAAATGTCCAGTCCTTGACAGCCCTGCTCAGCCCAGCCCATGCTAACTCGAGACTTGGCATCCGTGTGGAATCGAGGCATCTCATATTTGGTCTTCTCCTCCTTCCCATTATTGTCTTCTCCAGTGAGTCATGATGTGCTCCAAATACAACACCCTCAGTTTCATCAGTTTTGCTTCTACAGTTGTGCAAACTGCAAAAGGGGGGGAGGCTCTTGAAATTTGTGCAAATGGTGTTATAGTATTCAAAATAATTTTAACTAATGTTTTAATTATGCTTTTGTTGATCTTGCACAGATGCACATGTGTGCAAGTGCTTTTTTTGCTACTTAGCCTGCAGAACTGTACATTCCCTTGTAAATATCCTTGTCATTTTCATCCTCAGCTACTTCGTATGGCTCAGGAGAACCCCATTCCATACTTGTCATCCAGCACTTCAGCTCTTCCTGAGTGACATGATGGGGTGGGAATGAAGGGACAAATTCTTTGACAAGAATGACCTATGGCTCTGTTGGGTCAATTGAAGTAGCAACTGACAAGGAATATATCTCAGTTGTTGTTAGTTGCGAAGTCATGTTCAACCCATCGCAACCCAATGGACAACATTCCTCCAGGCCTTCCTGTCCTCCACCATCCCCCGGAGTCCACCTAAGCTCACGCCAACTGCTTCAGTGACTCCATCCAGCCACCTCATCCTCTGCTGTCCCCTCCTTCTTTTGCCATCTATTGTTCCCACCATTAGGCCTTCTCCAGGGAGCCCTTCCTTATCATTAGGTGGCCAAAGTATTTGAGTTTCATCTTCAGTATCTGGCCTTCTAAAGAGCAGTCAGGGTTGATCTCCTCTAGGACTGACCGGTTTGATCGCCTTGCAGTCCAAGGGACTCCTCCAGCACCACAAGTCAAAGGCCTCAATTCTTCGATGCTCAGCCTTCCTTATGGTCCAGCTTTCACAGCCATACATTGCAACTGGGAAAACCATAGCCTTGACTATGCACACTTTTGTTGGCAGGGTGATGTCCCTGCTTTTTAGTATGCTGTCTAGATTTGCCATTGCTTTTCTCCCCAGGAGCAAGCATCTTTTAATTTCTTGGCTGCAGTCCCCATCTGCGGTGATCTTGGAGCCCAGGAAAATAAAATCTGTCACTACCTCCATTTCTTCCCCATCTATTTGCGAGGAAGTGAGAGAACTGGATGCCATGATCTTAGTTTTCTTAATGTTGAGTTTCAGGCTAACTTTTGCACTTTCCTCCTTCACCTGAATCAAGAGGCTCCTTAGTTCCTCTTCACTTTCTGCCGTTAGAGTGGTACCATCTGCATATCTGAGGTTGTTGATATTTCTCCCAGCAATCTTAATTCCAACTGGTGATTCATTTGGCCCCTCCTTTCTCATGATGTGCTCTGCATATAAGTTAAATAGGCAGGGTGACAGTATACAGCCTTGCCAAACTCCTTTCTCAATTTTGAACCAATCAATGGTTCCATGTCCAGTTCTCACTGTTGCTTCTTGACCCGCATATAGGTTTCTCAAGAGACAAATAAGATGGTCTGGTACTCCCATCTCTTTAAGAACTTGCCACAACCAATTGTGGCAAGT
>NW_025335641.1:5406641-5479141 GCF_004798865.1 Varanus komodoensis
AAGATTTTGAATAGCTCAGCTGGAATACTGTCACCTCCACTAGCTTTGTTGTTGCTCAGACTTCCTAAGGCCCATTTGACTTCACATTCCAGGGTGTCTGGCTTGAGGTCAGTGACCCCCCATCGTGGTTATCAGGACGTTAAGCTCTTTCTTGAATAGTTCTTCTGTGTAATCATGCCACCTCTTCTTAATCTGCCTCTTTTAGGTCTCTGCCATTTTGGTCCTTTATCATGCCCATCTTTGCATGAAATGTTCCCTTCGTATCTCCAATTTTCTTAGAGAGATCTCTGGTCCTCCCTATTCTATTATTTTCTTCTATTTCTTTGCACTGTTCATTTAAGAAGGCATTCTTATTTCTTCTAGCTATTGTCTAGAATTCTACATTCAGTTGGGTGTATCTTTCTCTTTCTCCCTTGCCTTTTGCTTCCCTTCTTTCCTCAGCTGTTTGTAAAGCTTCCTCAGACAGCCATTTTGCTTTCTTGCATTTCTTTTTCTTTGGGATGCCTTTAGTTGCTACCTCTTGTACAATGTTGCGAACCTCCGTCCATAGTTCTTCAGGCACTCTATCAGATCTAATTCCTTAAATCTATTTGTGACCTCCACTGTATATTCATCAGGAATATGATTTAGGTCATACCTGAGTGGCCTACTGCTTTTCACTACTTTCTTCAATTTAAGCCAGAATTTTGCAAGAAGAAGCTCATGATCTGAGCCACAGTCAGCTCATGGTCTAGTTTTTACTGACTGTATAGAGTTTCTCCATCTTTGGCTGCAGAGCACATAGTCAATCTGATTTCTGTGTTGACTGTCTGGTGATGTCCATTTGTAGAATCGTCTCTTGGGTTGTTGAACAAGAGTGTTTGCTATGACCATCGTATTCTCTTGACAAAATTCTACCAGCCTGTGCCCTTTTGTACTCCAAGGCCAAACTTGCCTGTTATTCTGGTTATCTTTTGGCTTCCTACTTTAGCATTCCAATCCCCCATGATGGAATCATTTTTGGAGTTAATTTTAGAAGGTGTTGTAGGCCTTCATAGAACCGGTCAACTTCAGCCTCTTCAGCACCAGTGGTTGGGGCACAGACTTGGACTACTGTGATGTTGAATGGTTTGCCTTGGATTCGAACTGAAATTATTCTGTCATTTTGCAGATTGTATCCCAGTGCTGCTTTTCCTACTCTTTTATTGACTATGAAGGTTACTCCATTTCTTCTGAGGGATTCTTGCCTGCAGTAATATACCTGATGGTCATCTGAATTAAATTCACCCATTCCTGTCCGTTTTAGTTCACTGATTCCTAAGATGTCGATATTCAGTCTTGTCATCTCTTGTTTGACCACATCCAGCTTGCCTTGATTCATGGATCTTACATTCCAGGTTCCTATGGAGTATAGATCTTTGCAGCATCAGACTTTCCTTTCACCACCAGATACAGCTGCAACTGAGTGTCCTTTCGGCTTTGATCCAGTCGCTTCATTCTTTCTGGCGCTACTAGTACTAGCCCTCCGCTCTTCCCCAGTAGCATACTGGACACCTTCCGACCTGAGGGGCTCATCTTCCGGCGTCATATCTTTTTGCCTTTTGGTACTGTCCATGGGGTTTTCATGGCAAAGATACTGGAGTGGGTTGCCATTTCCTACTCCAGTGGATCATGTTTTGTCAGAGCTCTCTGTTATGATCTGTCCGTCTTGGGTGGCCCTGCACGGCATAGCTCATAGCTTCATTGAGCTACGCAAGCCCCTTTGCCACGACAAGGCAGTGATCCATGAAGGAGTATATCTCAGTAATTGCACACAATTCTGCGAGAACACTAGGTTTTTTTTTAAATTTATGATACTGTTTGTACAAATTGTAAGAACTCCCCAACCCTATTTTGCAGATTGCTGCTGTTAAAACAAAACAAAACACTGGGATTCATATATTGGCTTGACTCACTACAGATGAAGTCAAAACCTGTGGTGGTGGGAAACAGAACAAAATCCACCAGTCAATCAAAACAAAAACAAAATGAAAAAACCCAAAACAAATCAAAACAACTGCATCAAGTTTTCATTCTCAGATGGAATTCTCTTATTTCCCCACCACTGCATTAGAGAACTGCATCCAGTCAGATCAAACAATTTGGGGCTTGAGGAACCTGGAGTGAAGGGGGAATAACTTTGTACATTCAAGCAGTGGATTGTTCTCTAGTGTCCCATGTGAGTAATGCCACTCACGTGCTACAGGGGCATAAGAAATGAACACAAGAAGAGCCATGCTGGGTCTGACCAAGGGTCCAGCCATCGTACAGAGGGACCAAGCACATCCCCATGGCAATGCACATGCAGGACATGAGTGCTACAACACTTTCCTGCTTATGTTTCCCAGCAACTGGTACACACAGCCATGCTGGCTCTGGGGCTAGGGTAGCATATAGCCAATCAGGACTACTAGCCATCTTCTCCTCCATGAATGCATCCAATTCCCCTTTAAAGCCATCCAACTCGGTGGCCATCACTGCACCTTATGGAAGTGAATGCCATAGTTTAACTATGTGTCGTGCAAAGAAGGACTTGCTTTTATCTATCCTGAATCTCCCACTAATCGGCTTCACAGGATGACCCCCAGTTCCTGTATTATGGGAGACAGAGAAAGATATCTTCCTTTCCACTTTCTCCATGTCATGCATAACATTGAGCACCTCTGCCATGTCTAACTTTAGTTGTCTTTCTCAACTAAATAACCCCAGACACTGTGACCTCTCTTCCTAGGAGAGTTGCTCCTTGGTCAATTTTAGCAGCACTCTTTCATTTCATCTGCCCTGTAGCTTCTGCAGTGGAGAAGAAGTCTCCTCATCCTTCTTTAAGTACTCCTTTAACTCCATTATTGTTCAGTGGTCCCACTGTCTCCCTAGCTGGTTTCCTGCTGCTGATAGATTAAAGAAATTATTTGCTGTCCCCGTTGATGCTGTGAGTGGTACAGTCTGAAATCTTTTCAACATCCTTTATTGTCTTCCTTGCACCAGCTTGTGCTCTTTTGTTTTCCTCACTTAGCCCAGACATCCATTTTCTGAGGGAAGCCTTCTTTTCCCTAATGGCTTCCTTGGCACTACTCGCTAACCATGCTGGCGACCTCTTTGGCTTGGTGCTACCTTTCCTAACCTGCCGCATCCATACTATCTGAGTTCCCATTATTGTGTTTGGAGTAATCTCCAAGCATTTTGAAGGGATTTAAGCCTCTTGACTCCCCCTTTCATAGCCAAGACAGACAAGAGGTCCTTGACTGCCTGTCCTCAATGATGGCCCTCAGCAAATGAGGCCTGCACTCTACTTTCTGCATTCAGGGGACTCACATCTATAATTGAACACAGTCCTCAAGATGGAGCATATCCTTCTGTTGCCCTTTTAGCTATGCGTACTAGAGCCATGTCTTAGGATTACAAACAAGTTACTTTTTCATAATAAGAGGACTGCTTAAAATAAGGATCTAGGCCACAGTACAGTTCCTGGAAGATCTGTATCTTGCACAAAAACAAAACGTTTTGACGGACAAAGAACAAGTTAAAACACCTTCTTTTGTACGATGACCAGCAGATGGCGCCATTTATCATTTATTGACACCAGTTTCAACTTTCCAAAGGGCTCTTTTTCCCTTTAATTTAGCAAGTATTATAACCAAAGTGTTTTCAACTTATTATTATGCATGAGTAAAAATCCCATGAATGTGTAAAATTTCTCCCACATTTCCCCTTTTTATAACATCATTTACATTCCATATTAATAATTAAAAATCTTCAAGATTTTAATCACTTTACTCATCACTAAAATATCTAATGGAGTTCTCATCCCCCACCTCCAGCCCCGTGAAGGTGAAATAGAGGGAAACTACTAAGGGGGAAAGGAAACTGGATAAGTCACTCGCTAAAGGGGTGTGTATGAGCGCATGTCTAAGCACCTCTTGCTATTTGAACCGCACAGATTTAACAAACAGGATACATTCAGGTTTACAAAATCCTAAGGTTTCAATAGGCCAATGTTAATGGAGAAAAAGCACATTTTTTATTGTATGCAGAGTTTAATTATAGTGGTGTTTTTCTGATGGCTTGTTACTGTAAATAAAAGAGATAAAAGGAGCCCTTCACTTGAGTAGCTCCAAAGCTGTGAAATATGTACCCAATTAAAACTATTGGTGTAAGAGGCTAATAAAGTACATGTGCCTACTAGATGTCTTATTCTAATGAATCTCGGCTAATTTGCTTTGACTGATGAATTTCGGCGTTAGTAGTAGGGGCTGAATAATTATGAAATTTATCACAAGATACAAGGACTCATTAAGCATTACACAGGTTCGGCTGAGGAATGTTTTCTTGTCGTGGGGGCAGGCCTTGACCAACACAATTAGAAGGAACCAGAGAGTGCCCGCTTTCTCCCGCTGGGGTGGCCAACTTGGCAAGGACACAAGATGGAGGCAAGAAGGCTTTCTTGGGGAACTCCTGCACCCACCACGCCAAGTATGTGGCAGGAAGAAATCTGCATCGCAAGAGCTGCTCCAGGGGGATACTTTTTCTCATATTTTGAAGGAAGAAGTGGAAGGACAACTTCAACCATTTGAAGGCTTACCCTTGAGGTCTTCAACGATCCTTATTGTTCCATGGTCACCAAGGTTGCCTTCATCTGGCAATTTATTTTGCTCTTTCTCAGAAGTACTCTAAACAAGTCACCATTAAGAACGTAAGAATGTAAGTTATGTCTCTCTTATCTGAGCAGCTTTTCATGAGCTTGGCATGTACTCACTTTGTCAGGCTCCAGAATCTCTTGATATGCTTTGTCTGATTCCGAAATACCTGCCCTTGCCTTTCCTGCCCGCCTTGGCCTGATGCTCGCTTTCCTTTTACAGCTACTTGGTTGTAGGCAGCCTGCTTTGCCCTGTGGCCCTGCAGCCAAATCACATCATCGCTCAGTCCTGCAACCCACAATCCAAGCACAACGTGACCGTCCTGTGATGCAGAGGAGACGGCCCCTGCTGGCCTTGCAGTTCCTCCCACCATGCAGGATCATAGAAAGGATCATCACAGGATGAGGTTGCTGGGGGCAGATGTGCATTGGGCGCGCGTCTGATCCACATCACATGCCACTGTACAGATGTTCCCTGTGGCTGCACAGAAAAGCACTGCCAAGCTTCCCACAGTACAATCTGAAGCCATCAGGAAACAATGCAAAATCTATTATGTTTTTAAAATCTCCGACATTCAAAGCCACTTTTGTTATTTTGAGGAGGAAAGGGGGGATGACTCATGTTTTTGAACAGTTGTGGTTGGCAATACTAGGACATTCAGTTATCCCAGCTGTCAGGAAGTCTCAGCTAGTGAAGGAGGATTTGTCACAATTTCTGACATTAATTGTCACATTTCTCAATTATGTTAATAATGGATTCCGTTTGACACTGGCTTTTTGCTCATATCTTTTCACTGGCCCACAGTGCTTAACGAACAATGTTACCTGAGTTAGGCTGCAATCCTAGAGGCAGTTCTAGGATTAAGTCCATGAGTAAGCGGACTTAATCCTGCGAGAGGATCACAGAGCTGCACCGTATGTGAATGCGTATGGGAACTGGATCAACTATGAGACGGCACATATTTGGATTTAAACTAGACTTGGTGCCTTCAGTAGGATAAAGTGGACTGTTGTGGTTTATGTTCTGTGATTGAACCACTCCTTAAAATAGACCAACGGTTTACGGAACTTGAGGGGTTTTGTAAAGGAGTAATCATATACATATTCAGGCAGAAAAGCATCCTATAACTGCATGGCTGGCTAGGGAATGCTGGGAGTCGCAAAACTTTTTCTCCTGTCTACACATGCATAGGATTGCATCCTACAGCTGCTTTTGCCTGGTTAAAGGACAGGTGACTTTCTCCATTCTTGTGATATACAGAGGAAGAATCACGGCTGTGCTGAAGATCACCTGCTTTGCAGGAAAAAAATATCCCAGACTCAGGCCATTGTCAGGCAAGGGTTTTATCTTGCCATTACCAGGCCTGAGGTACCACGGCTTTCGTACCTGCTGCAGGGCAGTCCAGCGTCAGAATGCAGCATCTTATAGAATTGCTTTCTGCGCTTGCTGAGACTCCTAAAGAGATGGGTACTGAGGTCCTGAATTGCCACTCCTGCTCAGAAAACATGCATCCCACCCATTGCAGACTGACAGCCTTGGATGGGCTGGGAGCAGCTCTCCTGGGTCCCTCTGTCCATCCAGCCCAGTGCTGGGGCTGTCCAGCTGAGTGTCCCTGAACACCAGTGTGCCTGTGAGCACTCCTCTGGGAGCCCACCAGGATCCCCTCCTGATGCTTGTTTCTTAAGATTATTTTAATTATTATTTTTTCTCTCTGGGAAGCTGTCATGATGCAAAGTGCAATAGTGCCCCCAGCACCATCTTTCAATGGACTCAAAAGAGTGACTTTGTGAGTCAGACTACAACCTTTTGGGAAATCAGTATTGTGTGCTTGGACATACCCAACATGGTGGCCATTTTATGACTGGGTAAACCCCTCACTATCATGGCAGCCATTTTGTGACAGTGCCCACAACTTTCTCTCAAATTCCAAATGGGTCAACTGACCCAATTTGAGTGGGGGGAGGGCAGTCCAGTGTGACTGGGGGGAGGGGGGTGACTCTCCAGCATCTCACCCAAAGACATTCCCCCAAAATCCAGTACTTGTGTTACCTACCAATGCTCTGTTCTAGCAACAGCCTGCATCAGAGGTAAATTTTGTTACAGCAAGAGAGAGTGTTTTTTTTAGTAGTGTGTGATATGCCCTCCCCAAGAAAGTTCGCCTGCTTTCAACTTTGTTAGCCTCAGGCACAAGGTAAAAGTGGTTTTATTTTCTCAAGTGTTTTAAACGTGTTGTTGAGGCCCCATTGGTGCAGGTGTTCAAGGATAGGCTGGACGTGCACATGGTGGGCATGTCATGAGCGGAGCTGGCTGGTGCCGGAGGTCAGACTAGATGGCCCGGGAGAGCCCTTCTGACTCGTTCTGTTTCTATGTTTCTAAATTCATTTTAAAAATACTTCTTTTACACATTTCAACCTTTGATTTTGAATTGTACTTTTATCTCCTGGCTGGTTTTGAATATATAAATTTTTATTTTTCTCGCTTTGATTTTTGTAAATAATTTTGAAAAGGTTAACCAAAGACATCATAGGGATGTCCTTCACAAGCAAAACATTATGCACTAAATCTTTGAAGCTGGAATTGCTGGGGATTGATTGAATTTGGAACTTCCCCATGCAGAAAATGTACACTGCGGTGGGCTTCTGGTGTCTCTCTTGCTGTTGCTGGCTAAGCCACTTGCTAGCCAAAAGGCAAGTTCCTTTTTGCAGTAACGCAGCTCAAGTGCTTTTAAATGATCCAGAAGTAAGTGGAATGCAGGAGATTCGATGCTCAATTTCCTATGAGTAAGCACTACGAACTCAAATGGTCCTGTGAATCTGATTTGTGCAGGCTGCAGATTGTCCTGTGTTGGTCACTTTCACATTTAAACAAAAATGGGCTTTGGCTCCAGCTCAACAAAGAATTGATTTCAGTACTCTTAATAAGCATGCTTAGCTCTTTGTTACAATTGGAACCTTCATAATCAGTCTGTATGTCTTAATCTGCTTTGAATCAGAGGTACTTAAATTATAAATAATCAGGCTTGTAACAAATGTTAACTTTTAACTTTGGATTTTATGCCATGCACCTCCACCCTGCTCTTTCAGCTTTTATGTCATGCCAGCAGTGTGTGATAGGCATAATGTATTCTGCTATTTGGTATTCTCTTTAGAATTTACTAATTAGGTAAATAGCTAGTCCAGGGTGGGAGAGAAAATGGGCCATTCTAGATTGTGCCCCAGATGTTTTTCTCCTAAAAAAAGAGAAAAGAAAAAATCAATAGTGTGTTAATGTGTGGCTAACATGCCAGATGGAAACTGTGTCTCCCATGTCCAAAAAGATTCAACAGTGTCTTTGCAGAACAAACTTTCCCCAAGTGTTAATCAGCCCTAATTTGGAGAGACCATTTCTAAGGCTGACAGACAAAGGTCATTGTCCAAGCCAGGCTGATGCTTTATAAGCCCTGCTGACAGCCATGGAAAAGCAAAGTAATGAAGCAGATATCTGCCCATTTGGAAACGAACAATGTGTTTCCCATACATTACTATAAAACGGCTCTGTTTAATTACAATTTACCTGGCTGGATATTAACCTGCAGCCTCCAGGGGAATGGCTCTGTATGTTTGCTGAGTGATCCCTTTGTATTTTCTTATCTCCCTCGTAGTCTCTCTGGTATTTAAAAGGCAAGACTTTGGTGACTTCCTTGAATAAAGAGGATTAAATGACATGTATTTTCCTTGGGACACTAGTCCTTTCCCTGGGCAGGACCTGAGATCGTTTTGAATGGGGATGGGATCAAAGCTTTGCAAGCAGAATTTCCCAGATTCAGTCCTTATCATCTCCACTTAAAAGGATGAGGCAGCTTAGCAGGTGATATGAAAGACTTCTGACTGAAACCCTGATATAAGGCAGTTTCCATAAGTGAATTCAGATGATCAAGGACTAATTTGTATGGGAAGCAAAACAGGGCCACTCAAAAACAAGGGAATTGTTTCTATGGCTGGGACACAGACTTAGTCATACATAGAAACATAGAAACAAAGCGAGTCAGAAGGGGTCTCCCGGGCCATCTAGTCTGACCTCCGGCACCAGCCGGCTCCAGTC
The DNA here is from genome assembly GCF_004798865.1 of Varanus komodoensis. Lineage (NCBI taxonomy): Eukaryota > Metazoa > Chordata > Lepidosauria > Squamata > Varanidae > Varanus > Varanus komodoensis. The sequence goes on from NW_025335641.1 coordinate 5,415,374, forward strand.
ACGACATGCCCACCATGTGGATGTCCAGCCTATCCTTGAACACCCACACTGATGGGGCCTCAATGACCTCTCGTGGAAGCCCATTCCACACCCTCGGGGTCCTGATTGTCAGGAAGTGCTTCCTGGCATCCAAATGGAACCTTGGCTCCCTGAGCTTTGCTCCGTTGGAGCACGTTCTGCCTTCCTCTGCAGGGGAGAACAGGTCTCTACCCATCTCCATGTGACATCCCCTCACATACCTGTATGTCGCCAACATATCCCCTCTGAGTCTCCTCTTCTCTAGGCTGAAGAGACCCAGTTCCCTCAGTCTTGCCTCATACCCCATCCCCTGCAAACCGGCCACCAACCTTGTGGCCATACGCTGAGTAGGCCTGAGTAAAAGTATAGAGTAGGCCTGTTGAAATCAAAGGCACCTAAAATAGTTATGGCTAAGTGTCACTAATCTAGTGGCTGGGTTCAGACAGCACAATAACCAGTGTGAGGGCCAGTGTGGTGTAGTGGTTAAGAGCATGGGACTGGGACTCAGACGATCTGGGTTCTAGTCCCTGCTCAGCCATGGAGCCAACTGGGTGACTTTGGGCCAGTCACAGACTCTCAGCCCAACCTACTTCACAGGGTTGTTGTTGTGGGGATAAGATGGAGGAGGAGATGTAAGCTGGCTTGAGCCCTTTGTAGGAAAAAGGCAGGATAGAAATTGATAGATAAATAAATAAACCCACACTCAAGGATTGCATATAAGCTCAATGTGGGTTGTTGTTGAACTGTGCGCTATTGCTGAACCATAGGCTATCATGTTTTCTGAATCCAGACAAGATAGCAAGCCATGGTTGGTTAAACCTAAACAACCCAATACCATGAAGATGGAATACCACCACTACTAAGAAAAATAGCAAGTCATGTGCACAAACACACACCTTTGTCACTTGCACACAATGGCTGCTAGACAAGGAAGGATTCCCTGGGGAGACAAGAATGCTAGGGAAAGCTGAAAGCAGCAGCAGAAGAGGAAGCTTAGCTATGAGGTGCATTGACTCCATAAAGGAAGCCACAGCCTTGAGTTTACCAAAGCCAAGCAGGGATGTCAAGGACAGGACATGCTGGAGGAGATTCCATTCATAGGGTCGCCATAAGGCAGAGATGGCTTGATGGCCCTTACCAACAACAGACACTGGAAGGGCAGATCTCCCTCTCCACAGAGTGGCTTGAAGTTTTACATCCCCCCCCCCCCCATTGTGAACTTTCAGCATTCCACTGGAATTGTGAAGACTTATATCTTTACATTCGGGATGCCCTCTAGATGAGGCACCCTTCCCATGTTCCATACACCTCCTTTGATGTAATTTACTATTATTATCAATATTATGGAGTGTTTTTTAAAAAAACATATATCTAAGCAACTTACAAGAAGAGTTCAATATGTTAAAATATGTTGGGTATACATTAAAATACACAATCATAGCTAAAACACTGATTAAAAAAACCACCAATGGCCATACAGACCATAATGAACCAGCCACCTGGACAGCACCCTCACTCAGGGAAGATCTGGGTAAAGCAATGCTCTTCAACTGGCACCTAAAGCCCTTCCTGCATATCAGGGATTGGGTTATTCCATAAGGGGTGGGGGTGGGGGCAATTCGTGGAAGGCCTGCTTCTGGATTGCTGGTGCATAGTAAGCTGCAGGTTGAGGTATAAACAGCAAGATCTCTTCTCACCCAGGTCTGTGCTGGAGAAGCTGATCTGCCAGCCAACCTGGTCCTAAGCTGTCCAGGGTTTTAGATGCTGACTGCAAGACCTTGTATGGGGCTTGGTAGCGCCTCAAGAGCCGGTGAGGCTCTTGAGCAAGTAGTTGCTTCAGTGATGGTGTGACGTGTGCATGGCCAGGGGCCCTGTTCAGCATTCCTAGTACAAGTAAGAGGAATAGTTGTAGTAGTAAGAGAAGCAGGAATGGGGAGGAGGATGACTTGAGAAGTGTTACACATTAATAAGGAATAATGACGGAATCTTAACATAGAATTAACATGAAACCATTTACAGCTGTGCACTGGAATGATCAGACAGCTGGGCAGGGACGGAGGTCCAAAGTGAGAAGTTTCCACCAGTTGAAGGACCCATAATGGCAGCACATCATTTCAGGAGATTAAAATCAGGCACTCCTATGCATTGAATGCTGAGAGAAGTTGCAGTGTGTTTGATAAAAGAGGGACATAAATGTGCTCTGTGTGGGCACAGCACATTGGTAGCTCCCTCTTAAATTAATTCTTTGCGCCTCATAGTGGGGCTTAAGTGCCACATAAATCATAATGTTCCTTCAGAGGTATGTTAAAAGGGGAATGCAATGCTATTCAGACTCCTGCCTTGGCTTTCTCCATCAGTCATAGAGTCCTATCCTCATCCCATTTTCGGAAGCTCCTTGTGTCCTCCCCTGAGCTCTATAATCTACCATTTTGTGGTTCCATTAAAAAAAAACCCCTTTCCCTTTGCCATTCATCAAACTCTGACTCCCAGATTCTTAGAATCTTCTCAATTGGCCATTAAAAGAAAACAAATAGAAGGATTATGTGGTCCACTGGCTTATGAACCAGACTTGCTGCTATGAGTTCAAGCTGAAGGCATGGATAGCTTGAGTCCTGCCTCACCTCACTTCAGGTCCCAAGCCCATAGCAGGGTGGAAGACAGCATGGAGTCCTGGGGTCTGACCTGCTTGCAATGAGCTTTGATCATGACTTCCAAATATTCAGGATCACCTGTTTTAGGTTATTGCCATCATCTGGAAAGAATGCCATGTATACGTTCTATGTATGCTTGTATGCCTGACCGGACAATTTACCAGGTCTCTGGGTTGCTTTTCGGTTCTGGTCTTCCTCAAGATCTTGAGTAAATCAGGACTGTCCTTTTTAATGCATGAAGTGTCACAGCTTTTTCAGCTCAAGGATGATATTCCACTGTGGAAAAGTTCTCATGGGCTGCATTCCAGTGGTGGGTGGGAAATGAAGGCAAAAGGGGTAAGGGCCAACGGTCCAAAATTACCAGCATGTTTTCAATTAAAGTGCTAACTAAACATTACAGAGACATTTCCAACTTTGTTGAACAGAGGCAGGGGCAGCGACAGTGCAAAATTCTGGAAGCCACAAAATGATCGGTATGCTGGAGAATGTGGGCAGGGCTGGGAAGGGCAGTGAGGCCCTCAAGGAACCCCAGGGGGTCTGATTGGGATCTCCGAAAGGCTGTGTTTGGGTCCTGGGGCTAAGGTTGCCCACTCCTGGTTATACCATTCTGCTCTAGCAGCCATTGCCATGTGTGGAATCCTGCTGGCAGAACTGAGCTTGTTACTTCCACTGATGGAACATGTGTGCATTCTGCAGCTACAGTTCCTGGAACCTCATAGTTCAGGTCCTTCAGTTGCCTTCCCCATGTGCTGTGCTGGGCCTTCTCACACTTCCTCTCCCTCCCTCCCTCCTTCCTTTTATTTGCATCCAACTACTCCTTCAAGGAGCTCATGATCAGAGAGGTGGTTCACCCCTTCCCCTTGTTCCATTAGAGCCTCACTAAAGCCCTGAGAGATAGTTTAGAATGAATGACACTGGGTGGCCCAAAGTCACCCAGTGAACTTCCTACTTGAGAGGACTTCAGCTTAGGTCTCCCCAGCACTCTAGCCCCTACACAAAACTGGTTCTCTCCCAGTCATGGTAAGCCCACTCAGGGAGGGAGGCGCCAAGCCGTTTCCTCTTACCTGGAGCCCAAGGTAGCTTATACTCGCTTCTCTATCCTAACCTAGCAACTGCCTATGAGGTAGGTTAGGCCAAGAGTCTGTGACTAGGCCTTGGTCATCCAGAGAGCTTCATGGCCAGGTGGGGACCACAATTCAGAACTGCCAAGTCCCAGTCTCATACTCTAACCAACACATCACAGCACGTACAATCTCTCGCCACTTTCAATAGCCAGCACCTTCCCTGCAGTTATCTTCTGAATGGAGAAGTTGTGTGCAGAAGTTCTTAGTGCAGAGGCAAACCTGTTGGAAGATTTGGGGGGAGAAGAAGATGAGCCTATTTCAGCAGCTTTGAATTAGGCTCCAGGTTTTATACATGTGACGGTCTACTTCATAAAAGAAACAACCTTCCACCTAAGATTTCCTTATTAACTGCTCCTGACTTTTCAGGCTGAACTTGTGTCACAGAATAAGCTTATACAATTTTACAGCTAATAGCATAACATCTCAAATGATAGGGAGAAGTCACTCAGACAGGAAGAATGAATGCCATTGTGCCGCTTCTGGTTGGAAACATGTCTAATATTTTGCGGTCCTGAAAGCTAAGCATGGCAACATGTGAGGAGCCCGCCAAGCCTCCCTATCATGCTCTCCTGTAAAATACACACATGCCTTGTTTTCCTTTGCCCTGATCCTACTGCCCCTGCCTAATATTCGGCCTGACCCGGTTAGCTCACATACTGGAGAGAGAAGCGCATTCCGTGTGCAGGTCCTCAGCTGGAGGAGGAGCAGCCGGTGCCCTCGAACTGCAGGGTGGGACAGTAGCAGCCAGGCCAGGCTCTGCTAGTCAGGAGCCGCACATCTCCGCATTTCAGCAAGCCTCTGACCAGTTGAGTTGGGAAGGTGTTTGGTTCCCAGGAAGAATTGTTGCAATTGTTCTTAAAGCTGCTGTCCCTGGTTTATTTTTTTATAGACAGTTTACAAAAAATATAAGCAATTCTTTTAGCTTTATGTCAAAAGCTAAAAAGCTGCTTCGACTAGTTTGGTATTTGTTTCTTTTTAAACAGAAAGGCTGGATGTCAATGTTCATCATCCTCATCAAATTCCATCCTCATCCTCATCAAAGCAGCAGTGTCCTTCAGCAGCCCTTAGAAGCTCAGCTCCCCCTTGCTTTCTTCCTTTTCAGAGATCAATTGATTTGATGGTGAATGTTTAGCTTGGCTGCTTTGCCAGTACCTGGTTGAATGGATGAGAAAGTGCCCACCTGATGTGTTGGACTGCAACTCCCATCTGCCCCAGCCAGCAAGGTCAAGGGCCAGGAATGATAGGAGCTGCAATACTAGCTTCCATTTTGGAGAAGGTACATTGTGTACCTAAGAGACTGAATTTACAGAACATCTCAGCAAGTTCTCAAGATGTTTAACCAAGGGCACCCTCGTGCACGTAATGCTATGAGGAGCTCATGTAGGGATGCCCAGAAAGACATTCTGACAGATTGATTTAGGGGTGGACAAATGTTTGCATTTATGCATGGTGTTCTTACCCCAAGAACAAAGGTTCTCAGTTTCTCATTTTTCCAATCTTAAATTTGGTTGTTCCAAACTTTGTTTCAAACATTCACATTAAAATACCTTGTGCATTTCTCTGAATGCATGCATTTTGGTATGCCATTTTGCCTAAAATACATATTTTTGTGGGCCATTTTCCTAATATAATTTATTTTAAGTTTTATTTTAGAGATGTTTATGTGCACTTCGCCTAAGCTATACATTTTCATACACATTTTTTATATTTGAGAATTCTATTGCAAAATTCAGAGAACTTTGCATTTTGAAGGATGACTGAATTTTGGTTTGTGCATTTGTTTGAAACTGTCAGATTAGTGAAATTCACATTAAATTAAGAATTGGATGAATTTTACTCCCATCCCTAAATGGACTTCACAACTATGAAACTCTTTCCTTTCCTCTCAAGCCAAGTGCTGTAAAACCTTTATATTTGGACTAGCTTTTGGAGGGAAGACTTGTGCTGGCAGAGAGTTTCTGCTTTATTTTAGAAGGTTTTAATGGGGCTTTTAGTTGAACCATTAGAGAGGGTTGTTTTTTTAAGTGTTTCTGTCTATTTTTACTTGTTCTGGGCCTTTACAAAGGAGTGGGTTCCATGTTCTATATTTTATTACTTGTGGCTTTAAAAATATATATGACTCTACAGTTGAGCTGGTGTCACAGAAAATCACAAATCAAATCCAGAAAAAAATGGACAAGATCCAAAGGACCAGTTGCATGCGCTAAAGGCTCTTATTAGCATTTACTATTCCTTCTTTCTTTTTATGCTAAACCTCTCCTTCAAAGAACTCCAGGTTTTCCCCATTTTATCTCCAAAACAACCTCATGAATCTCCCAAGATTACTCAGTGAATGTCATAGTGAAGCGGATCTTTTATTCTCCTACAGATGCGTAGGAGAGATTGTCTGGAGTTTGGGGTTTTGGGGTCACCAGCTTGCTCTCTCTCCCTTTCATCTGAATCCAAGCAAGTTGCTTGGGTTCAAAACCAGTGCCTAAAGTCAGGCTTGCAGCTTCGGCATGCCCCTTGACTTGGCCTGAACCGGATGTCTTGGTCTCAAGACATGGCCTAGCCATTGACCATTTGCACAGCTGAGGCTGGTGCACGAACTGTGCCCATTCTGAGAGATGTTTGAAGCAGCCACAGTCACACTTGCCTTAGTTACATCCTGTTTGGACCACTGTTACATGGTCTACGTGGAACCACCTTTGAAAACTGTTCAGAAACTTCAATTGGTCCCGAAAGTTGTGGGCAGACTGTCAACTGGGCCTGGTTACCAGGAGCACAATCTCCCTAGTTACAGCAGCTTGACTGACAAGTCATCTATCTATGGGCTGGTAATGACCTATTAAGTCCCATACATCGTGGGAGAAAGACACTCTCCTATATGAGCACGTCCAGTTCCCAGTATCTTCCGCACAGGCCTTCATTTCAAGACCACTACCCTTCACAGAAATGTTTGGCGGTGACCCAAGCACAGGCTGAGGAGCAGGCTATGTTTGCTCTCTCCTTACGGTCCTATCAGAAGGAGAGCCATTTTGTTTAAGCAGATGCTTTCAGTGGGATTTTCTCTAGTCCTGTGTAAGCTTGCTTAGGAGGGCCACCAAAAATAACTTCATTTTGCTGGAGATTAAGAAGAGCAACCCATTTGATTCCGGAGACATGTTGCTTGTGGGTTCTAAAGATGGAAATGAAGAGGAAAATGGAAACTTGACAGACTTTTACAAGGGGAAAAAAGCTAAGTCTTATGAAGAGGGAGACAGAAAGACTCCCAGCTGCTCAGCGAAATGTAATTGTCCCCCAACATAAGCCAGACCCTGTCAGCATGTTGAGGAAAGCATCAGGGAAAAAATGCTCTCATTTGGTGATGCACAAACATTAAATAATTCTATATGTTTTAATTGCAGTGCATGGAGAGGGAGTGTACCTGGGGGTCTTAGTCCAAAAAGAAAAGAAAAAAAACCCAGCTAGCTGTTCCTTTTCTCCTAGGGATTCTATAGCTGCCTTCATTCTCCACTTCTCTCATATTACAGAAAGAAGGTAATTTTTCCTGGCCATTTACTAAAGCTCATTAAAGACCGGAGAGAACAAACAATGCTACTCCTTAGAGGCTACCATTCAAAGTCACACTGCAATTCTCTGTTCTAATACTTGAGACATATTAATTATTCCTTAGTGAAAAGTGTATAATTCCTATTCTTCATTTCACTGGGCGGGGGTGGACTGAGGACAAATAATAGGAAGTTTCGCTATCTGAGTGAAAAGCTGTCTGCACTGAAGGGAAATGAGGGGGAAAAATGTGTGTTCTGAGTAGAGTAAAAGCAATTATTTCCAATAATAATTTGAGGGATATTAATGTCTTCTAAAGTAGATTGCTTTCAAGTAAACACTGAAGCTGAGAGAAGCTGTTTTATTTATTAATCATTCCAAAAGTTCATTCTTTCAAATGATCAACTTCATTGACACATAATGGATTTAGTTAAATGGCAACTTGCAAATGTCGAAAAACTTTTGTAACCAGAGACTAATTTGTTTAATGCACTGAAAATGTTGTGCAGACATGAAACTACATATTAAACTTCAAAGGAAAATGCTCCAGAGACTAAATCATCTTAAAAGCAGGAGCAATACTGTTAGACATTGCATATAAAGGATTTTAAATTCACGTAAATTTTGAAATACCAATCATACTCTGAACTCTCTTCCTTCTTCTCAAGACAGAGGTATGATGTCTATGTTTAATATCCAAACACAATTTAAAAGGGGCAAGGTTTTCTTCTGTATCTCTATTAATTAGTCCTGTCTCCAGTTGCCCAGCATATAGTGCTGTTGACATCACCTTTTCCGTATGCTTTAAAGAGTCCCAGGAGAAATCTACTGCAGAACAGAGAAGTGGGGAGAGAGAGAATACATTTGGAAACCATTTTATTTCTCAATTACCAACCAAAACGTATGGAAAAGATTTACTCTCTATCTGATTTACACCATAATTATACTTTGAAAGCTTGGAAATAAATGGCATGATCCTAGGAATCATTAGTTACTATGCCCAATGTAATTGGTGTAAACTAATGAGTTTACTGGATGGCTGACCCTTAATTACTGATTAAAGTTAAAGCAGAACTTGAGCCAATCAGAAGCCAGTTTGCTTTCAAAAGCACAGAACTCTTTAAACAAATTCCAAGTAAGCTGCTTTATGATTAGCTGAGGCACATGACACAAGCTTTTTAAAAGCAATCACATGCAGCTTCTTAAGAACAGTACAACAAGCTACTTTTACTTTCATGCATTAATGTCCATCTGATAAACATGGAATAAACTAGGGCCAATGTTAGCTAGACGTTCAGTAGATAGTGTGTCCCAGCCTGAAGGCTCAGATGATAACAGATTTAAAAGCACACAGAAGACAGCCAGTCAAGTGGCGTAGTGGTGATACTATTGGACTTGGAGAAGATCTGGGTTCTAGTCCCCACTTGGTCATGAAATTCACTGGGTGGCCTTGGGCCATTCGCTTCCTCTCAGCTTAACCTACTTCATGGGGTTGTTGTGATAATAAAATGGAGAGGAGGAGATGCTTTGGGTTCCTCACAAGAAGAAAAAAGGTAGGATATTACGATCCCATTCAAATAATATCAGTGGCCTACAATACACTGGCCTACAAGCTCTTGCCCCACCCCTGGACTCTCTTGAAAACAAACTGTAGGTCTCAGCCGGCCACTTTTTTCTCTAAAAATCAAAGCACATGCATATTATTAGCGAATGATCCTACTCTCACCTTCGTGATAGGATAGATGTTCCCTTTTTGTAAGCAATGTTCTGTGAAGTTGGCTGGTAAATGTTTATATAAAAATTAGTGGACTGCATCAGCCCCATGATATGAAAATCACGGGTGTGTACAAGAATAATTAGCCTGTTTGGCAATTTGGTCCTGCTCAAAGTGGCTTTGGTCTCCATCATCAGAATGAGTAAATAGAACATCAGGACAATACAGGTAAGTTCAACTATTCTGCAACTTTTTGGCAGTCTGCCATTGGTCTCTGGACCAGAGTTTGAGAATCTCTGGATGAACTGCAGCTAATCAACTGAAATTTCTCCCCAAATCATCTCCTAGAGCAAGCCTAACCAGTGTTTTCCAAAGCAAATCCCAGTTAGAAAATACTTCTAATGGATGTTCAAGGCCATTCCATATGTTGACAGGACTTACACTGGGGCCCCTTTTGTCTGAGAGTCACCACTGTGCCAATCTTTTTAATGCAATTGCTTCTCAGTGGGCACACATGAACGAACACAGCACAGTTTCTGTATTTATAGCGCATGAATGCATAGTGTTGTAATTGCAAAAGAAGTAGGAGGCATTTGAAAGGGGATGTAAGCAGAGTTGTCTCACCTGGAAATGGGAATCTGTGTCATCCTATAGTGCTTTTGCTGTATTAGAAGTAGGGAGGTCGGGGAGAGTGTATGGCAAGTCCAGCTGGCTAGAGCCTTAAAAAATGTTTAAGGCATGCATGTCGATGAAGGTCCACATTACTCTAATCAGAGAAAAGATGTTTTTAGACAGTAAACTCCACTCCACCCTATTCTCCCCTCTGCAGCGAAAACATCATCTAAACACCTTGCCTATTCCACCCCTATTACTATATCTCAAGCACAGTGCCTTCTTTCCTTGCTTGCAGCCCTCTTTACCAGGGAAGTCAATGTGACTTACTTCTGAGTAGACATGTCTACCATCACATTGTCAACTAGCACTTTTTAGGGCAACAAATTAAAGGGGGAAATGGGGGAGATAATTGGAAGGCTTGAAAAGACATTCCAAACTTAATTTTTATTCAAAGACAGCAGAGTGGGGAGAAACAACATTGATTTCACTCTCTGTTTCACTGGGCAAGGCAGAGAGGAGGAGGAGAGGGAAACCCTTTAAAAGAGATGGGAATGCCCTTAGGAAAGAGGAGTTGCTGCCCATCTCCTGCTCACTGATGGTCCTGCCTTGCCTGTGCCACCAAAAAGGACAACCTGTAAAAACTTAATAAAGTAATAGTTTACAATGTCTGCCTACAGAGCTCCACGGCTGTGCAGGAACAATTAAATAGGGAAAATGTTATATTGCTGCTGTGCAGCTTTATAGGAATGTATTTGTAAATATGGTAAAAATAATTAATGGATGAAGATATGCTTCCATCATTGGTCAGCAAAGGGAGGAGAGAACACCACTTCCTTCTCACAAAGGTCCTCTCCCTCTGCTGTAGGTGAAAGGTGAAGGAAAGAAGAAAAGTTCTCCAAAGGGTGTCCCCTAGACTAAAACCAGTTCCACCAGGGTAGGGTGTAATTGGGTTAGAAATTTATTTATGTATTTATTTATTTAACTTGTATACCACACAATGGCCAAAGCAATCTGGGCAGTTTACAGAAATCAATTAAAATGCAGTCTAAAAGAACCACATTATAAAACATCATAAAATGGTTGCCATACAAAATTTAAACCCAAATGTATAATATCTATAAAAGTTCCAATAACTTAAGCAAGGTAAATGAAGCAAGTGACAAAAGTAAATTTAGTTAGTACACCATAAAATCACAAAACAAAAGCAAAACCATCATAAAAACAGCCTGAAGAAATTCACAATATTTATTTGTTTATTTATCTATCTATCTGCAACATTTCTATCCCATCCTTCACAACAGCATCTCATGACAGCTTACAATATAAGGCCAGAATTAATGTGAAGGCACCAGTTTGAAGTCTTTGTAGCACAGAATCCATCCACAGAGATTCTTCTTCTGTAATATCCTAGCCAGTTTTACAGTAGATATGATCTGCATTTCTTTTGTAAAGGGCCACTAATTTCTACACAGTTTGTCTCTGAACCAAGGCTTAATGTGAACCAGGTCTGAGCCCTGCACCCTGTTTCTATTGTGGGACTTGGCCTGGCACATGAATGGGATATTAATACATACATCTACTCTGTCAGAAGAGATCCCTTATTTTTCGCTCTATAAGACACACTTTTTTCCCCCTCAAAAGTAAGGGGAAATGTCTGTGCGTCTTATAGAGCGAATGTGTGTGTGCCCGACACCTGGGACGCTGCCGGCCCGCCTGCACCACGTGGCACCACCTGGCCGGCACGCACTCAGGGCACGCTGCTCCGCCCCCCCACTCGGTGCAGGTGAGAGCTCTGCCGCTCAGGGGGAGCGGTGCAGAGGAGGAGAAACCGCAGGCTTTAACCTGCCGGCTGCACGGAGAGACGGACTGCTCACCCCCACCGCCTGGGAAGACCTGCCGCGGAGGAGGTGTATGCCTTGGAGGTGTAGGAAAGCGCAGACGCGGAGGAGGAGGAGCCGCGGGCTTTAACACGCTGGCCGCATGGAGAGATGGACTGCTCACCTCCACCGCCCAGGAAGACCTGCCACCGCTGCCGCCTGGAAGACCATCACCAGCACGCTGCTGGCCCGGCTGCACCACACCTGGCCGGCATGCGCACGGTGCGCCCTGCTCCGCCCCCCTCCTCCGGCGCAGGTGAGAGCTGTTAATCACAGGTCAGGTGTGTGTTTTCAAATGGCAACCCGTCTTTTAATGAAGCCCATGGGGAAGTGATGGGGAATGTGCCTGTGATTATCAGGAAGCTTTCCATGGATCCCTCTAAAAACTAGCTGCGTCTTATGGTCAGGTACGTCTTATAGAGCGAAAAATATGGTAAATCTGTTTCTGGTAGAAGACGGGCTGACAGGCCATCTGATGATTGGTGCCAGAGGATGCAGCAGTGGAATTGGGTAAAACTTTCGGTGCATAGAACTAACAGGTTCGTCAGGCTGTATTCCAATGCATCTCTAAGTGAAGGGAGCTCTGTCACTGAGGAACAAAAAATGATTTTTCAGTAAGATTTCTGATAAGTGTCATTTGACGTATACTCTCAGAATCGGTAGCTGTGCTGAGCCTACACCCTGTCCGTCCATCCATCCATCCAGGATGTCTTTGAGGACAGAACCCTCTTGATGTGGTATACAAGAGAAAACCCCAAAGTGGATACAATAAAAATAAGTAAAAACATATTCTGTAAAAATCCTTCAGTTAAAAATAAAATCAAAACCAACAAAAATCAAACCATCAAGACTTGATTAAGGAACACCTGTCTTCATATATCCCTACCAGGCCACTTACATCATCAATGGAGGCCTTCCTTCGTGACCCCCCCCCATGAAGTGAGGGGGGATTGGGCCTTCTCGGTCGTTGCACCTCACCTTCGGAATTCTCTTCCAAGAGAGGTGTGTCTGGCACCCACTTTATCTTGCTTTCGGCCCCGAGTTAAGACTTTTTTTTTATTTAGTATCTGTTTTTAATTTGAATTATTGGTTTGCTGCTGGTTTATTGTTTTATTTGTCACTGTTATTGGTTATACTGTGCTTATTTTCCTTCTGTTCCTGTTTATATGGTTGTATTTATATTGTGGGACTGCAGATGGCACAGTGGTTTAAACCGCTGTGCTGCAGGGCTGGTAGATCAAAAGGTCGCCAGTTCGAATCTGCACAACGGGGTGAGTTCCTGTTGCTCAGTCCCAGCTCTTGCCAACCTTACAGTTCGAAAGTGTGCAAATGCAAGTAGATGAAAGGGTACCACTTGGGTGGGCAGGTAACAGCGTTCCGTGCACTTCGGTGTTTAGTCATGCCGGCCACATGACCTCGGAGACTGTCTGCAGACAAACGCTGGCTCCCTCGGCTAGGAAACGGAGATAAGCACCGCCCCCTAGAGTCAGGCATGACTGGGCTTAATGTCAAGGGGAAACCTTTACCTTTATTTATATTGTATTTTAATTCTATCATGTTTTATGGCTTGTTTGTTATTGTTATTTCTATTTGTATGTGCGCACATGTGTGCATGTGTGTGTAGCGCTGCGAGCTGCCCAGAGAGCCTCTGGCTATGGGGTGGCATACAAATGTGATAAATAAATAAATTAATAGATTTATGGGAAAGAAAACAGGTCCGTCTTCATAGTTTTCCTGAAGAACTGCAAAGAAGAGATCTATTGAACCTGCAACGGAATTTGATTCTAGGGGTGTTGGGGTCAGCACTGAGAAGACACTTTCCATTGAACTCACAAGCCTAAACACCCTTGGCAGTGGGTAAGTGAGAAGAGCTTCCACAGATGACCTCAGAGGGCTAGCAGACTAGTATGGAAGAAGGTGGTCCTTCAAGTAACTTAGGCACAGACATTTAAAGGGTTTAAAGGTGAAAATAACACTTGAATTGGGCTCAGAAACTACTGGCAACCAGTATTGGTGTCACATGATGGTTTGACCCACTTTGTAAACCCTCGATCGTCTGTGTACTCCTGTACCTTTAGCAGCAGAAACTAGTGGGTGATTTTTTTTCATGCTACCTTTGCCTAATCTCCCTTTGGTTTCTCCCTCCTGCTGCAGTCCCAAGCTTTTCTTAATGTTCCCCCAACTCCAAGAAGTGGGGATTTTTGGTGGGGAACAGACATGACTGCAGTGGAAAAGAGGAGGCAGGGGATTCCTCTGGTACCCACCTGCACTGGACACAATCCATGGCTTTCAGTGAAGCCTCCACTACCCTCCCACCTACATGAGTAACGCAGGACTTCAGCCTTAGAGTGGTAGAAGACAAAGCCAGAAATTGAACTTGTTCTTGGAGATATCAAATGAAAGGAGAGACGTGTGGTGAATATCGAGTTTCTTCTCTGTTTCCTTAAAAAATTATAGACTCGCATTCTGAGACCACATGGCTACAGAAACATCAGGCCTTCTTTTCCTAACAGAAATGCTATTATACCGAATAGAATATACAGGCTGCGCTTAACTGGATTAGCTGTTTTCTGATTGGATAAACCACAACATAAATCTCTTTTCCTGAGCCAAGCAGAGTGCAGGAAGATGAGCAACTGTCACTTTGCTGCCCCAACATATATAAAGGCAGAATAATTCCATATTCACCAGTCATGTGGTGAAGCAGAATATGCGAAGCAATTGCAGAGGAATCATAGGATCCATGGCAGCCACATTGAAAATGAATCTCTGTCTTCACATCGACATTCTCTAAACACCAGAACCTTGTCATAGTATCTACTTAATAGGGGAAAACTATTATCCTTTGAAAACTTTCTTTTCATTCATTGTGTTTCTATGCTGCCCAATAGTGGAAGCTCTCTGGGTAGTTTACAAAGACGAAAAAGCTAAAAATACAATATAGCAACATAATATGAAACATTCACATAAGATATATAATATAATTTTCACACTCATCAATAAACATTTAAGGACATGTTAAAGAAGCATATCGAATGTATGAGAGTAGAGGAAAGTTTTGACTTGGTGCTGGAAAGTATAGTCTTGGTGTCAATATGAAGAGCATTTATGATTTGTTTATTTATTTAAAACTTTTCTATACCATCCCATGCATAGACATCTCAGGACAGTTTACAGCCAATTAATACTAAAATAGAAATAAGAATAACTGTTGCCCAGCATCCAGTGTTAAAATATAAACCCACTAAATTAAACAAGCTAACAATTAGCATCCCACAATCCAGGGGCTGCCACCATGAAGGCCATCTCCCTTGTTGCCATCGTTTGAACCTTCTTCAGAGTGAGCATTTTCCTATTAAAATGAGTTTTACATGGCAAGATTGCTAACAAAACGTGATAATAAAGTGATACAGGTGAAGCAAACTACGGCACTTTACCCCATTCACAAATTATAAATTTCTCTGGATGTTCCATGGCACAACTGTATCCAAGGGCTACAGTCCTCAACTGACTTAGAAAAGGTATGCCCAATTTGCTAACCCCCTTAACAAGGTCTTAACAGGTGTTGCCTTCCAGGTACAGTGGATTAGGGGCCTTCTGTTCCTCCCAGCCCCCACAAACACTTTGACAGCCAGTTTTGGTGGTCGGAGTGTTTCCTGACATTCGCTAGGAGCAACAGCTGAGCGTTGTGGGGCTTCCACCTATCTCAGGGGAGCCTCATCCTCCGTCCCACCCAGCCGCTCTCCAGTGATTGATCTGACATCACACTGTGCTGTCTCGGGGGCTGGGGTGTGGCCATCCTGAATTTCAGGGTCTGCATTTTCCTACAGCTGCCTAGATCATGCCAAGATTGTGCGCCAGCTTAATAAGCGTCTTCTTTTCCAAAGTGCCAGATCACCCCCATCACCATAGCTAACAGACTGAGGTCATTTTCCTGCATAAGAAGCAACCTAATTTGCCGCCTCCTCTCATAGCTAGTTCACTTGTCCTTCCATCATTGACCAAAGATCCCTCTTGGACAACTGTGATTACAGAAGTTTTCAAGAGCAGGCAAAGGATGTGGGGGATTTATTTAGGAATTTATTGGCAAATAAGAGGGTATATTCCAGCTGAGACTTGCTCACCATGGGGTATGCATGTGTGTGTGGAACTCTTGCTCCTTTGTTCTGAGACAACATGTGTCTTGAGTCAAACAATGTTTGGCTCGCATGGATGCCTTTTGAGAACTTCGCACACGACATCGAGGGTCATGTGGTATTAATAAGATATTTTTCTTTGGAAAGTTCATATTCCCACCCACCCCTTTCTGTGCTTGTTGCCAGTTTGGAAATTTCTATTCCGTTTGCTTCTAAATGCTATGTAGACTATGGTTTCTGTTAAAATGGGGATGCAGAGAGAAAGGATGTGGTGGAGGCTGGGGAGATACAGCGACAGGGAGAGAGTGCCAGGCTGTGTGTGGTGCGAGAAACCACACCCACGTTAGGCTCTTGCTCCAGCCACCTTGACTTGTCCCGTGGGTAGCGGATCTCCCCTGCTTTAGAATAACACTCTCACTTTTGATCCGTCGATGGTTGGTGGATAGCAGTGCCAGTCAAAAGACAATGTGAATTATCCCATCTCTAGGGATGAAAGAAACAGGGGAACCAGCTCCTATCAAGGTGCTAGGCATTCTGCTTCATTTTCATTCCAAAAAACGGGGGGGGGGGGGTGTATCTTCAAATGGCAAAAGTGCACGCACAGACATGCATTTCTTTAAGCATTTTCTCTTCACTGAATGAAACTAAAAATTCATCCCCCCTCCCCATGTACATTTTCCAAGTGCTTTTTAAATGGACATGTTTGGTAGGGGTGGTCTCAAGCTTGGTAATGTATGAGCTTTGCCTGAAAAATCTGCTTGTATTGGGATTGTGTTAAAATGGCAGTGGCAGCAAATGAAACGCTTGTACATCCATATTCCTTCTTTGACACATTGCGTGTGTGTAAGGAAAAAGATGGCGGAAGTGGTGGGAAACACAAGAGGTCAGATGGCATTGTTTGAATGACAATGGGCAGTTGCACAATAAAAGATCCTCATTTGGAAGGATCCTTTATCAGTACAATCCTGTGTCTTGGGTTTCTATCTTTCATAAATATTTTTAGTCCCTGTTTCATTCAATTCCCAATATAATATGTTTCTTTTAATAAAAGGATTACAAAATTTCAAAACTTGTTTTAGAAAAGAACAAACCTTTCTGCCACTATCAGTTTTCTTCTAGACAGTTATGACAACTGCAATTCTATGCATGTTTACAGAAAAACACCCTACAAGTTCTAGCATCCTTTAGCCAGCTGACGGGGGATCCTGGGAGTTGTAGGACCTTTTCTATTCAGAAAAAGCACTGCACCCTAAGACGATTTTAATTGGGCAGTCTGTCTAGAAGACACTCAATGGCGGAAGCACATTCAGGTGTTGTTTCAAGCTACATTTTTGCATGTTATGGATCAGAATAAATGCGCAGCTTGCAGAGCAGATAAAGAAAACATTCAAGATACCCAAGTTCAAGCATTATTGACTAACTGTACAATCCTATGCATGTTAAGACAGAAAGCTGGGAGATGGGGATTTTTTCTGTCTAAACATGCATAGGACATGCACCCGTAGAAAGGGTGACATATAGACTATGTCTTGCTGTGAATGCCAACTAGATCCCCCTCTACTAAAATAGGGAAAGTAAAAAAGAAAGCCTCTAGAACTATTAAGCACAATTTAATATGTTGTTAAACGAAAGTGTACCACCCATATGTTTTAATGTAGCTCAAGTGGGTATCCAGTATGTATCTTGCTTACTAATAGGTGTAAAGTAGGTAAAATGAGATATCAGTCATAGATTCCTTGTGTGGATGACAGTGTTTTTGAATTATCCATACTTCACAAGGGTGTCATATATACTCTTGCTGGCAATGTTATAGTACATAATTCATGCCCTTTCTGGGCTGATAACTGGCAGATATTCTAATGAAGTGCTAGAATTTACTATGGGAAACAAGTGGTAAGAAGGAATTTTAATGCTGTCCTAAATATTTATCTGGGCAGCGAATAACAGAAACAATCAAAATGAACCAATAGATAAGTATGCATTCATTTGGGTATAATGCTAATAGCTTCTCTGAATTTTTAACTTGCTTGGCAGAAACATTTACAAAGCTGAAGTTATTTAACTTTTTATTCTTCCTGTGGAATTATTCCAGGATATTATTCTGTATTAGCTACTCTCTGGGCACATTTTCTAAGCTTCATACCAGATTGCAGAGAAAGAGTGAAGAAAAGTGCAACTTTGGGGGGAAAGAATCTTACTTCTTGCTACTTTAACATTAACTACAGAATGGTATGGGTTGCATTGCGATCTGAAAATCTTCAAAACCATTTCAGTATTTCCTTATCAATGTTGAAACAATGACATATTAGATTTGAGGTAAGGTCAAGCCTGAAGAAATAGTGGTGATTCATCAAAAACAATTCTGCTCTGAAATGCTCTATGTCAAGTAGTATAAATTATATCATCATAATCTGTACCTTGTGTTCACCAAAACTTCGATTAAGTGAATTAGCCAGATTTATTCATTGTCAGATCCATTATCTATTTGCTCTTTTCCTCTGATCTGACATATTATATAAGATTTGGACATGAGGCAACATATCCAGGTTCAGAGGTAGGAGGGAAACGAGCAGGATTTCAGAGAATAGGGAGAGGCTCATGACTCACACTGAAATCCATGCTGAGGTTCTCTCAGATAGATTCCAAATTAAATTGCAGAAGGAAATTTATTTTAGTGTTGAGTCAAAAGTTCTCTATTGCAAGAGGTTGTAAGTGGCAACACTCATCACTGCCCAGAGCTTTTCCAGACAATTGCCGTTACCATTTTCTTCCTCCAAAAGTCACAGGAACATAGGAAAGCACCTTATGCTAAGTCAGACCACCAGCCTATCTAGCCCAGTATTGCCAATGCTTACTGACAGCAACCATCAGGCAGGATTCTTTCCTAGCTCTACCTGGAGATGCTGGCAATCAAAATTAGGTGCTTTTGCATCCACAGCATCTGCTCTTAGGACTAAGCCATGGCTCTGTCTATGAGTCCCCACAACAGCAATACTACATCTTTGTGTACTACTGTTTTTAGGAGCCCTGGAGAAGAAAAGTCAGTTACCGGCCTTCAGGGAGTGTGTGTTCTAGATAGCAGTGGGGAATTTAGCACCCCATCCCGGCTTAACCTCTCCCACATAGAAATTCAGTGGAAGAGGCTCCCACTTTTTCAGCCTGGGAAAAGGACTTATGGATGGGCACGGGTGAGCAGAAATGTAGCATTCTTTACTGTGATGTGTACATACAGTGTTATCACCTTTCCTGCTTGACGTAGCCTTTGACTGAGAGCTAGAAATGGAGAATACAGCAACTGCTTAACACCTGCCTAAATTGCAACTGCTAAAGGAAAGGGTAACCCTAACTAACATTCCACAAGTAGGCATAAGTATAAAATACCATCTACTATCTGAAATGCACGGGTGTAATGCAATATTTTACTGGTGTTGGCAACAACACAGAAAGGTACTCCACTATCCCATGATGTTTTTCAGCCACGTTAATTTTATCATATATATGTTTTCCCCTTCAAAGTAACAATATTACTGACCTTTTATTTTGGTCCAGCTAAGGCCAAGACTGCAGAAATAAAGGACACCCACAGGTGGCGCTGTGGCTCAAGTACACCAAGAAATTTTTTAATTATTATTGTAGTGAATTATAGTTATTTATTTTCTTGCATTTTCAAAAGGGATAATGTTAGTTTTCACATTTTCATCTGTAAAGAAATATATTTGTCTAAAATTTTCCTGTTAACATTTGCTAACATATTAGTTTTTAGGGAGCTTTTATAGTCCCAGATTTTTCAAGTACTTGGCTGCTTGAGTTGATAGTTGAAGTCCATCATTGGAGTTATTTTGGTATATATGAAAACTGTGGCCCTTTTATAATACCAAGACTTGTGCATGCTTCAACCTTCTTCCCCAGCTGCTACCAAAAACAGAAAAGCCATTCCTATGGAATTAGATACTTGCACATAGATAATGTAATTCCTGTGTTTAGGGCAAGAGACAAAGGTTTTCAATTGTTGCAAAACTGGCTCAGAGAAATATGACATGGCTTTAATTTGTTGACCTGTGAAAATACTTCTTGCTTGCTCAGGAGTAGATGCTTTGTGCCTCCCCCAGATGTTTGGGACTACAATTCCCATCCATCCTAGCCAGGTTAGGCAGTGGTGAGGAATACTGGAAATTGTTGGCCCAGCATCCCGAAGGCTACAAGTTGGCTACCTCTGTGCTAGCTAAAGAAACCCCTTATTTCCGGAATCTCAGGCCAGTCACCTTTGCAACAGACTTGCACCCTAGCCTGATTCCAAAGACATATCTTAATATACACCTCAGTTGCTTTCTCCAGTACAAACCACACACCTCAGAGCAAAGGGCCCTTCGATCCTTCTCGAAACTTCTTGACCCTTATTAAAAAGGCTGACCATCAGGTTGAGCTACAAGTGCCACTTGTAGGGCCATATATCAGGTCACAGTGAGAATCTGTGACAGGAGTGCTAAAATGTAGAATGGGCAAGTGGAACCACTAAGCCCTTCCTCTGTTTGGCCTGTATCTCTTGATATGCTTCCCACCCCACTTCCTCATTGTGGGGATGCACTAACTGGAAAAAGCAACAGGAATGCTATTATATACAGCCCAGGGACCACCTATTATATACAGGCAGTGCCCAGGTTACGGACAAGTTCTGTTTCTGAGAATGTCCTTAAGCCAAATTTGCATGTAAGTCAGATCACATGAGTAAGCCAAGTGTTTATCTTAGTAAATGTATGTATTTTACCTTTCTATGCATACAAAACTCTTCCATATTTAGTAGAACATCTTTAATACAATATAGCATTACAATAATGATAATTATACATTATTATCATAAAGTAATAATAAAGTAACTACAGGCATAGATGAGAGAGCGGGGGAGGGGAGACCGAGAGTCTGTGTCTATGTGTGTAAAAAACAAATAAAAGAAACAGTTTTTAAAACAGTTTAGAACATTCTTGAGGTATCATTAGCATTTATTTATATTTATTTAGCACTTTTGTATACTGTCTCGTAGCCACATGGCTCTCTAGGTTTACATAATGGTGAACTGATGCTTATGGAGATGGACCTGGTGCTGGAGAGTCAGGCATTTTGCTGCTCGAGGGGGGTGGGGGACCACTGGAGCCACTTTCTTGGCCTCAAGGATTGTTTGTACAGCCATTTTCTTTTGTCTCATCATAAATGGCCTTGTAGCAGCTGAGGGCCTGGATACAAGGGCAAATGCTGAAGAAAAACCAAAGGGGAACCATGTGGCCTACACATGCCCTGAAACACACTGCCTTGGTACACTCAAGCCAACACTGCAGAATGAAAAGAGGTGAATACTCTGTCTCTAGGGAACTAGGCTGCTACTAGTGAAAGGTTGCCACACATGTTGCATAGTTCCCTAGGGATACATGGCATAGATTTAGGGATAGCCTTCACTATCTCCAAACATGTTGCACAGTCCCTTACTGATAGTCACAGGATTTTTTGTTAGAGATATTCATATAGGATTTGTAGCAGTTTGCGTGTTTGTAAGTATGGGTTGTACATAACCCAGATGTTTGTAACCTGGGGATTACCAGTACCATCCTTTCATTAAAGAATGCATTGACATAAAATGAACATGCTAAAAACAAATGAAACAGATCATAAAAGATGATAGCTTCTTTTCAATCAACATGATCAAAATTATGTCTTCAAAGCTCAGAAAAATACAAAAATCTTGGGGTGGCACCAATGGCCAACAAAGGAGGCTCCCAGAAGACCTCTTTGTGGAAGAGAATAGAAAAGTAGCTCAAAAGGAGGAGGGGAGGTTTTTATAGTTTAGAATGCCTGTCATCTGCTACACTTTAAATGTCTTCCCCCACTTCCCACTTTCAGGGATCTGACAGGTCCTGCCAGTTCTAGCTGAGCCTTGTGGCAGTATCAGGCTTATCCCCTAATGCGTACCTGCTGTGCATTCCCATGTGTGCATGTCTTGGCTTGCATACAGGAATCAGTGCATTTGGGGGGGGGGCTCTTTGTTGCAGTTCACTGGGGAGGAAGAGGTTAAAAGGGCCTTAGTTGTTGCTTCGGCTGCAATGGGAAAGAGTGAATAGGCAGCCCTAGCGTCTACCCATCATTCCTTCCACTACTCAGGAAGGCACGTGCCTTCTCTGGGATGGTTTCAAAGGAAGTGTGCCTGCCATTTATTGGTTTAGATGACAAGTGAAAAGCCGCTTTTTAAAACAAGGTTGGTAAACCAAAACATGGGTGCAGGGAGGTGGGGGGAGGCAGGTGCTTCCACACAAATTCCTCTCCCATCAGCCCTAGGTAGTATATGCAAATTGTCCTCTGCAGAGAATGTAAATCTGCATCCTCTCCTGACCTTTTTTGGGTAGATCAAGATGTAAATTCTGTGCAAAGTGGAGGTATGAGTGCAAAAAGGAGGGCTTGGGTGAGAAACACCTGCTGCTCTCCATTCTGGGCCATGGATCTCCAAGTTAATATTCTCTTGGCTGGGCTCCAATCACAGAAGTGAGTTGTGTGGGGAAAGAAGCATAGTTGCCAACTAATTTAAAAAAGAGAATTGCAGACCAAATGTTTTGGCCTGTACCTGTCTCTTTATCGGGGTCTGGTACATAAAATTTAGCCACTGATGCTTTTCATAGCATCTGCTGATTGCAGCAAATAAACTAGTTTATAAAGGGCCTGTGAGCTGTTCAGAAGTCTTCAAGCCACAAAAGGGGAAGGATCTACAAAGGAGGAGATAAGATTTTACACCCTGTTAGATTTCTCCTCTACCTGGGCTTTATATGTGAGTTGGGAAGACTTGGATTTAAAACAAAAACAGGGCCACTGGCTACAGGCCAAATTGTCTGGGAAAGCCTTCTGATTTATTGCTTGGTTTCTTTGTTATTTTACTTTGCTTGTCTAGTATGTTGCCTTGAAGAGGGTTTTTGAAATGACAACTGATAACTTTTTAAAAAGAGTAAAAAAATTGCTGCTAAAAACAGTTGCTGATTAGAAGGTGAATATATAAGTATTACGATCTTGTGTGTTCCCTGTCTTTTACTTAACAGATAGACAGATAAAATTCACTTCCTGCATTATCCAAACTGCTGGTGACTACCTTTACAGATCTAAACAGCTTTGGCTCCAGTTTATTTGAAGGGCTATTTGCATCTGTATGAAATTATCCAGACCCTAAGATCAGCCATGGAGTCTCTACTCAAATGCTTTCCACTAAAGTTGAAGAGTTTGGCAGGAGCAAAAGGCAGAACTTTTCCTGTGATGGCCCCACATTTCTGTTAGAGACATTCCTAGTGCCCTTCCTAACTACTTTTAAACACCCACAAAGACCTGCATGGTTCAGTTCACTTTTGATTGAATAATCATACTAGTCTTTATTTTAAAAAGTAAAGTTTTAACTGTCACTGCTGTATTCAATTTTAATTTTTAGATTGTTTCAAAATGAAATGTTTATGTTGCCACTTTGTTTTAAATATTGTTTAAAATTTTTATTTATAAACTGCTTTTATCTTGAAAGATGCTATGAATGTATCTTAAAGGGTGTGATGAATGACATTTATCTATATGATATAGATATATAAGATGTTTTTATAGTCAAGGACAAATTTGAGTCAAGGCTCAATCACCATTTTTAAAGCAATGGTTCAGATATGGAACATGTAGTAACTGAAAACTGGCTTCCACCCACCCTTCTACAATTTATTTTATTTTATTTTATTTTATTTTATTTTATTTTATTTTATTTTATTTTATGTATCACCCAGTCTTAGAGAGCTCAGGGTAGTTCCCCTCATTTGATTCTCACAACCACGCCGTGATGCTGACAGAGTGACAGAGCCCAAATCATCAGTGATCTTTGAAGCAAAGCAGGGATTTGAACTTGCGGCAAGATAGCTTGGAAGTCAAAGGGTAAATGGATTTTCACGTGGGGTTTCCAGTGGCACTGTCATGCCATCATTCAGGAGCTGGGGTGCACCCGTTGTCTGGCAGTTTTCAGATTAGAGTGGGGAGCAGTGAGCGAGCAGGAGCCTTGCTTATGTTTTGTTCATATTAGAGCAATATTAGAGACACGGCTCAAAACACCTTCTTGATTTTAAATAAAGCAGGTGTGGGCAACCTGCTGCCCAACAACAAATGTGCCTACCAACTCACGGAGGTTGTGGGTTCCTAGCTTACAGCATAGTCAATAGGTAGTACCTGTGAGTCGGCCAAGAATTTAGGTTTTCCTGAGGGATAACCAGCTATCAGTGAGGCCTGGTGCTTATAGTATTGCACTGGGGACCTGAAAGATCCAGGTGCTGGTCTCCACTCAGCCATGAATCTCACTGGGCGTCTTTGGACCAGTCACTCCCAGGGTTGTTGTTGTAAGGATACACTGGAGTGGAGGAAGACTATATCAACTGACTTAGATTACTTGTAAGAAGAGGTGGGATATAAATGCAATGAATTTTCTGAAAAACTAGAGTGAAGCCTCTTTCAATGATGCCTCTTTCAGTTTGCAACTGTGACATCTCTCTTCTTAGAAATTACGTCACTGGCAACATTAAACCAGCAAATTCGACAACCTTCAGCTATTTCCTACTTCCTGTATTCTACTTAAACCCTATGCCTGTTGCAAGGTATCCTTTCTGTGAAAAATATACCCTGAAACAGGAACTTATACCATTAGACTGGCATTATCTGTCCCATGAAAACACAGCTTTATCTGTATCGAAAGCCCCCTTTCAGTATTTCTTCTTTTGGAGATCTGTGCTTATAACTTTTGTTATGTATGGGCTTCGACATCCGTCCTATGCATGGAATTAATATTTCATTTTTCCATTAGAATGTTACACTACTGGGTATTTAATTCCTTTAACTGGTCTTCACTCTGTTCAAGTTTGCTCTGTTGTTTGTTTTAAAGAACGATGGTATTGCCTTTTTAAATGGCACAATGCGCTGTTAACTGCCAGCCAAACGTAAAACATATTCCCCTTTTAAAATTTTATGGGGTATTAATAACACTGAGTTACAGTAGCATTAATTTTTAAGCTGCATTCCCCATTGATTTCAACAAGGAGTACTTAAAAATCAATGGCCACAGCTTTGATGAGAGGGACACTGCTGGTTTTTTTCTTTTTCCAATCAAATGATCAAATTTTGTCCTAAGGAGTATACCACATGAGGAGTTGGTAGAGTGCTAAGTGTATGAGCACAGGGGTAAATCCAAAGTGCTCTCCGAAATTTCTGAGGAAAAAGCAGGAGAAAACCAAGCTAGTAGGCCTGATCTTGCATTACTTTAATATCAACATAATCAGTGTTAATACCCCTGGCTGCACTCTGATGTAGTCCCATTCCATTGACCTCAGCCAGCCTGCCCTGGAGTAAGTGGTTTGAGGATTGCTCCCTTGATGATCTGCACCCTCTTCACTCTCCCCTTCAATGGAAAGAGCTATACTTATTCATTATCAATAAAGTGCTTTAAAGGAGTAGCTCTAAATACAAATTAACAGAACTCTGACAGTGAGAATGGGAGATGGACTTCTGCAGCTTATGAAAGTAGATTGCTAGTTTTGTTCAGAGACAGACCAACATCTTTACACACACAAGGCCTTGGTTTCAAACCTTATATTTCAGTCAAAGAGGGCTTATAATCATTTGTCAACCTGACCACCTGAGGTGAGCAAGAACCGATTCCAGGCAATCAGGATCTTATGTCACTAATTAATATTAGTATGTGTGGACAGGCTTGTTAAGTCATTTCTCTGGGTTTACTTGAAAGGATATTAAACTGGTAAAGCTGGGAGTGACCTTGCCCAAGAACTGATTGGATGCTCCTCACTCACCCCGCCAAGGAGCTGCAAATTCAGCAGGTGCAGCTTTCCCTAATCCTGGATCCCCATGCTTAGAAAAACGTGTTGAATATATCTGTCTTGCAGTAATATACAGAAGTTAAAAACCTTTCTCCACTAGCTTGTAGATCAACCTACAATTTTGAGAACTGTAATTCGGGGTTCTAGGAGTTTAGATGGGTGTTACATAAAACTAGAGAACTGGAGAAAAATTGGTGGTGTGCACTTTTATTTGAAAATTGTGCACAGATGTGTATAAATTGTCCTAATAAGTTTGTTTCGTGTGTATTGTGCCTGATAGCTTACAAGACATAAAAATAAAAAATGCAACGTTTCTCCAAAATATAAAAATTTTAAAAAAATAAGTTAAAGTATGAGAGGAACTCAATTTAAGAATGGAAAAATGAGAACCAGAGGAAGAATGAAATTGACCGTTTTGCCTCTCCATACATAACACACATTACCCAAGATTAAAAAAAACAACTAGTTGAAACTGTTTCATCAAGTGTCCTGTAGCATTATTTTCTAGCATAAACTTTATGTAAGGTAGGTAATTTCTCCTCCCTAGAAAGCTAATAACCCAGGTTAGCTGGATAATCAAAAGGTGAAAGAACTGTCCAGAGAACTTTGGCTGCCAGGTGGCATGCAGATGAAATAAAGTCTTCTGCAGGCTTGATGGGATCCAACAGGCTTTCTTGGGACTGAAAGCTGGGCAGAGAAACACTGAAAATATAAGGCTACTATTTTCAAGGAGGGAGAAATGGCTCAGCTTACACAGCTCTAGTTCTGACCGCCTATATTAAGGTAGAGATCCCATACATACTTGAGAAAAGCAAGTCCTATTGAACTGAGCGGTGCTTCCAAGTGAACACCATAGGATCCTCTTTGGAGATGAACATGGTTCTGAAAAGTTTGCAGAGGCTAGGCTTTTGGAGCCCACCCCCCCACCTATCTGAAAATCCCCCTTCATAGTGCAGTAAAGAAGCCTGCCTTGGTAGAGCAGATTCAAGGCTGGGTCAAAATAATAAAAGAACAACGTGATGCTTTGTAAAAGTTCGTCTAAATTTGCCCCAAAAGTTACCTACTGCAGGCAACCTCTCCAGTACAATGGGGCATAAACATGTCTCTAGAAGCCCATCGCAGCAGCGTAGAAACCATTCAAACTAAAGAAGCTAAGCGTTTTCGACCAGCCCTCTGGGCGGCTTCATTTGTCCTAACCTATTGACAGGGTTAGATCTTTGCTATAGTCGTTTTTATGCGGATAAACGGGATCAGAACGATGAAGCACTCGCCACACCTAAAAGCAGCCCATGTATGATTGAAATGTAAGGGATCTGCCCTTCGGCAAGACAGATCCATGCAGTCACTCAACTGAGAACAGTCTGCGGACAGCTCTTAAAGTTGAACCTACTCGTAAGTAAGCAAGTCGAATAACGGAGTTTTATGCCCTGGCAGGCCTGGATAGGTTGCGATCATATGCGCAACTGCGTGGAGGTAAACCCCACTGAACTCAGCGAGAGTCACTTTCGAGTAGGCATGCTAGAGAAACGCACTGTTGCTAGCCTAGAAAATGCCCGGCTGGTTGGTACCCCGGGGGAATTCGGATCGTTCAAAGTTCCCACGCAGGCTGTGCGCGCCCGTGCATACTACTCAGAAGTAAGTTGCGACACAAGTTAACGGGGCTTCCTCCCAAGGCAGCGCGCCTGAGTTGACAGTCTGGTAGCTTGACCTTACGGAGAAAGCGCCGCCGTGCTTCGCTTCCCGCGGGGCTGCTCGCAGCCAGGTGGGCGAGAAAGTTGCGTGAAGTCCATTGAGGGAGGAAGGGGAAAGGCTCCCTCCCGAGGAAGCGTGCGCAGGATCGAGGCCTTAATTACAGGAACCCCGGCCGCCCTCTGGCGTTGCAATCACTGGGGCCAGGAGAAGGTCTCCAGTCCCCGCGAGCTGAGCGAAGCGGCCGGGCCGGCGGCACGGACCCCGGCCGGGCACCCGGCCGGCCCCTCCTTATGCGTCCCAGCTTCTGCGGCTGCCTGCGCTTCCGACCTGACTTGACTGAGACTGCCCCTCGTCCCCTCCCTCCTTTTCTCGCTCATTCCTTTGTCTTCCTCAGGATTGGCAGGTTTTATTATTCCGCCTGAACAAACTGCGGGCGGATTGGCCGAGGCGCCGTGACGCGAGGGGCCGTGCTGCGGAGTCGTTGGAATTTTGCTCTGTCAGTAACACATGGGGAAACGCAACGCAGAGAAGCAGCGAGGGCGCTAGCGAGAGGGGCCTCTTCGCGCGTCCTGCTGCCGCCCGAGCGTCTCGCACGCAGCGGCACTAAGAAGAAGCCTCCGCTCTCGGCACGTCCGGCTTGCTTGCCTCCCGCTCCGGACTTCCCCGGGACTGTGGTCGTTGGCAGCGGGAGCCTTTGGAAGCCGCCCCGGCTCCGCAAGGGTGGAGGAGGAAGAGGAGGTGGCGGTGGAAAAGGGGTGGCGGGGGGGAGAGCGCGAGAGCTCCGAAGTGCGGCCACATCTGCCAAAACTTAACCCAGCGATTGCAGCGGCAGTGGCGGCGCCCGTGCTCGCTTTTTGCAGCCCGGCGGCGGCGGCGGCGCCTGAGCTCTGCAGCTCCCCTCGAGGGGAAGCATCAGCAGCAGGACGAGGAAGGAAAAGAAAGAAGGAAACACTCGCGCGTAGACGTCTCCCGGACATTTCTCGGACATTGCTCTCCCCCCAAGCCCGCTGCTGCTCCTCCTCCTCCTGGCTGGGGCGCTTGTAATTTCCTGAGCCTGGCGCTTCGGCTGCGGTAGCCCGTCCGTGTCTTCTCGTTGGCGCCGTTTTGAAAAGCAAATCAATCCGTCTCTCTCCGGCAAGGAAGCCTTCCCCGTCTCCCGAGAGCTCCCCAAACGCCACAGCCACGTTATCCACGGCCTCTTGCACCATAGAGGGGAAGCAGGTAAGACGGCGCGGGGGGAGGGGAAACTCCATGCCTTTTTGGGGCTTCTTGCTATTTTGGCATGCTCCTCGTCGGCCGCCCGCGCCCCCTCCCCCCCTCCGTGTCCGGCTTTGGAAGTAAACACTACCCGTCGCCTTGCATCAACGAGGGCTCGGCTGCCTCTAACTCCGGCGAGCCGAGCGGCGCCGCGGCTGTCCGCTGCAGCGTAGCGGTACAAAAGGCTGCCTGCCCGGTTCTGCCTGCGAGTCGAGGAGAAGGAGGGAAGATCGCCCACTTCAATTTGTAGTAAACAGTATTCTGCAACAGTGGCAGGCTGCAAGATATCTCTCTATATTCATTCTTAAGTGAGGTATTTTCGCTGCTGTCTTCTCCTTTCTCTCCCTCTTGCGCCTCCTTTTTGTTCAGGGGAGATCTGATGAATCAACCTAATTAAAACCAAGCCGTGAATTAAGCTTTTTTTTTTTTTTTTGGTTCTACAAATTGCAAGCTCTACGCTTGTCCCTCCCTTGGTCTCCATTAAAATCACCAGAGACGTTGTTAAAAGGAGGGAGGGGTGTGTGTGTTTTGCCTGTAGCTGCCAGCTCTCCTTTCTGTTTCATTGCCTCTGTTCCAGGACCTAAATTGCTTGGCTGTGTAATTACCAGAGTAAGCCTATTTAAGTTAAAAGCTTTCCTTCTCTTTCTCTGCCCCCCCACCCTCCCCCAGCTCCAAATGAAACTTGATGAGGGCCCATCCTTAGTTATCAAGGGAGTCACTTTCTGGTCAGTCTTCTTGATTCATCTCTTTTAGATTTAATCAGCATTAAGGTATTGCTTGTCCTTAAGGGCTTTAGCTTAATGGGGTTACTGGATGCTTCTGTCAGTGTAACGTTTCCTTTTTATGTAATATTTACCTTTCAACAAAGAATGAAGGGGGTAAGTGAGTGGGTTTGTAGGGGGAGGGGTTTAGCTTTGAAAAGATTCTACGTGGTTTGAAATGATTTGAAATGTTTGTTTTTAATCAAAAATAAATGCAGATTCATATTGCTGGAAATGGTAACAAAAGGCCATTCCTGAGTTAAATGCATCAGAAATCAATTTACATAAAGGTATATGATGCATTCAGAGAAATGCAATGCTAATGGCTTTTAGAGTGGTTCTCTTTCCCAAGTCGCGGGGTTTTTAGTTACAGTCTTAATTGGTGCAGTTCGCAGTCTGGTTTATTGTGTGGTCAACTGAACCATATGATCAGGAGTTATTTTGAAGGAAATCCTGCTTTTTTGTTTTTGAGTTTTTCTTTAAACGGCCTATTTTAAGGAATCTGAAGTTGTAGCCAAGTTGGAGAAGTAACAAGAAAAGTTTTCTTTTTCACTTCAGAGTTATAGGTCTTAGCGAATGGCCAGACGCCTTAGGTTGAGTACATACAGCTTACGAAGGACAAAGGCAAAAAACACCCTGCTAAATTGGCAGTAAATAACTTGATCTTTTTATAGCGTAAGTGACTGAAGGAGCTCTAGTCGTTGGACCCTTGAGCAGAGGCAGAGCCAGGGAATTGATTTGAAATCAGCTTTATGAATAGGTTGCATTTACTAATCTCTTTTTTGCCCTGCTTTTACAAAGCATTCATTACAAAGTGACAAATATACTTGTGTGTGTGTGTGTGTGTGAGAGAGAGAGGGCGGGCTGTGTTTTGCTTCTTTAAACCAGCACTTTTAGAGACAGCCATGCTAGCTGTTTCCTGAGTGGGGCATACTTGATTGTTCCGTGCCTCTCTGCCATTACCTCAAAAACTTTTTTTAGGGCAACAAAGCATTTAGCATTTAAATTGCTGATCAAGGGCAGATTAGTGAGACAAAAGTAGATTGTGTTTGTATAGGAAGTTAACAGGCTTCTTAAACTCTAGTGATCTATTATTATTCTGGAAAAACCTCTTTTAGGAGGGGGACCCCACTTCGTTTGATCTTTGAAAATAAATAAATAAATTAGGACAATCCTGACTGGATCCCTGCAGATAATGGCATGAAAAAAGAGACCTTGAAAAACCTGTTTCACCACTTTGGGGTTTTTCTAGAGCTAATACTTGCACTTTTTTGCAAAATAGAACTAAGGAATGCCCTTAAGTTGTGAATGGCAACTGTGCTTCCCAGGGGTTGTGGTCAGGCACTGTAGCTTGATCCTGTCTGCTTTCCTGTCCTTCTCATTTAAATATCACAGGCTCCAACAGTGTATATTTGAGAGGGCTGCACAGACTGTGTGACTCCAGGTGTGTGTACTTTCCTGGCAGCAAACAAAGTGGGGGTCACTCGAAGTTTGACAGGAGTATTGCAGGCTAAAACTGTCACTGGGCAGTATTAGCCAACTTGGAAGGGGAGGCAGCTAATCAACCCAGAACAAAGGCTCTGAAAAATAAACAAGTGGCTGTCTCCCCCCCCCCCCCCCGTCTAAAATAACATTGCATTGGACAGACAAGTTGCAAGGGCTCCTGGCCTGAAAAGTAACCCTCTGTTCTCATTTTTCTCTTTCCTAACCAGACCATGGTGAATCCGGGCAGCAGCTCGCAGCCTCCCCCGGTCACCAGTGGCTCCCTCTCATGGAAAAGATGTGCAGGCTGTGGGGGGAAAATTGCTGATCGCTTCTTGCTCTATGCCATGGATAGTTATTGGCACAGCCGGTGTCTGAAGTGCTCTTGCTGCCAGGCCCAGCTGGGAGAAATTGGCACATCCTGCTATACGAAGAGCGGCATGATCCTGTGCAGAAACGACTACATCAGGTGAGAGAGGGAGGCAGGGAGACAGGCGGTTTGTCAGTTCTTTGAGGAAATATATAGGAACACTGAACTAGAGACTTCTCTGTGAAGCAGAGGAAAGCGTGGGCTGGAAGGTGGTAGTTCAGAACTAGAAGTCTCATTTATTGGAGCAGTTTCTCCACTGGATGCCTCTCCTGAGGGCAGAGTTGCACAGGTGGCTGAAGAAGTAGTGGATCTGAATGCTGCTTCTAAGCTGCTTCTGAACTTAAAGGGAAGTCCCAGATCAGAAAGGGCTGCACAAAATATGATGTCACAGTAGCATTGTGTTTATCTGAAATTCGAGCACGGGAAAGGGCAAGTTAACTAGGACTGTTGGTGGAAACACTTTTTAAAAAGCTAGCCATATAGTGTCTGGTTTATTATAGGTGCATTAAGCACCTTTAAGTGGTAATAGAATGACCGATTCTGTGTATCCATTGTGAAAAGAATTGATTAACTGTTGGAGGGGCTATGGCTGCTTGCTGCGCAAAACTGTGTATACATACAATCCAGCAGTCATAGTGTTGTGGGGCTCATCTTTTATTGTAGAAGAAATACATAGTATGGATGGTAACATACTCAAAATATTCTACTGATATCAAATATTTTTCATTTCTCTATTTTGTACTAGTGAAATGTGTTAACTCTTCCCTTTCCCGACACTAGTTTTGGAACAATTAATGAAAAGAATTTGAGGTCAGGTGCCCATTGGATCTTTTCAGGTGAACTCAAGCTCCTTTTAACTCATTTTGAAAGGAGGCATTTTGAAGGATTACACATTTAATTTGAGTAAATGACTTGATAGACTGATGCACATGAATGCTTTGAGGAGGTGTTCTAGTTCAGCAACCAGTAATTAAACTTCCCCCTCCCACCTTTTTTGGCTTAGAAAGAATGTGAAGGCATATGGGGTGTTTTTTGGATGCCCCCAATCATCACACTTTAGCACATTTTTGGGAAAAAACATCTCTGGATCTTGGAAGGAAGAAGGAACCAATTTAGTGTTGCCATCTCTTCTATGCATCCCTATGTCAGAAACTTGGCTGTAAACATTTCAAACATCTTTCGGATGGAACTTGCCTGTGACGCTCTAGAATAGCTGTATGCGGTGCTGTGCGGAATTTTTCTGCCCTGTCCTGATTTTGGAGACATCAATATTTTGAAAGGCTGTCACCAAGGGGTTCTTTCTTTTTTTGTGAATACACATGCACACACACTGTTTATGTTGGTATCTTCAGTAAGCTAAATAACACAGAAAACAAAATAGCGATGGAAAGGTTTTAATGGATTGCAACATTAATTTTGATAAGTTGTGGATTTTTAAAAGCAGATGCTCAAAAATCACACGCAGGGTTATAGTGATATGTTCTTGATTGCTGTCCGAAGCAACTGCATAAGTGAGACTGAATTCTAATTAAATAGAGCAGAACGGTTAGAAAAAGAGGTTTGTTTGAAGTGGAAAAATTGACAGTACTGTTCATATTCAATGAACAGTACAGATTTTGTCTCCCTCTGCTAAAACCATCAAACAAACCTCTTCTGATCACTACTAATTAAAAAGAGAAGTTGCCCACTGTAGCCCTAAGGCAAGTTCAGGCCAGCTTATTGGAATCTCTGCCTCAGGTTTTTGTGTGGCCAAAACTTATTACAGTTTCAGTGTAGGCCATTATAAATAGGGTGCTTTATCAGATGGCGAATTTGAACTGATTTTGTTCCATCAGCTTAACTTTTCAATAGCTTGCTGGATAAAATGGAGATCAAGATGCTTTAGTATATCAGGTATGGACTTTTGGAAGCCTAAATTGCCACAGGATATAGAGATCTGAGCTAAGTGCATAAACGTGAAGCCTTTCCATGTGTGACCCTGAGGAGTTTCAGGCAGGTTTAACTGGATGCCATAATCTGACAAGCAAGATTCTACCATCCTTTCAGCTCTGTCATTCTGTTGCCGTGCGTGCGTGCGGTTTTGATACAGGATGGAAAGGGAAGGAGATTGATAAAAGACCTCCAAAGCCCCGATCTGTTCTTCAGATCATTTGCAGAAATCCCTAACATGATGAGTTGGAATGGGATGTTTTTAAGTATAAAATGAAGAGGAGAATTTGACTATCCAACATCTGAAGTAAAAGCATATGGCTGCTCTGAGGCTCTGCTAGGACCATAGACCCCACTTTGTGCTTTTAAAGCAAGGGGCTGCAAGATGGATTCTGATCTGTGGCCTTTCCCTTTCTAAAGGCTACTGCAGATTTCTTGGGCAGTTGAGGGATGTGCTTGTACGTGCAAGTGGATGGTGTCCATTGACTTTTTTTCTGGCCCTTCAACTTGCAGCCACAGTATCCTAAGCAAATGGTGGGGGAGGGGAAGGTTGGAAGGGAGGAGGGTGATGGGCAATGCTCCCAGCCATGAGATTCTAGATAAAGCTGCAGTGTGGCAGTGAATCTGCACAATTAAGAGCTTTAATTAGTGTCTCCTCCATTTTCTCTTAGTTATGATAGGTTTTATCTAATGAGATCTCGTCCCTGGCTTAGATCTGCTTGGAATGACGTGTCCGAAATGAATGAGAGCTGTGTCGCAAACAAAACATTTAATTAACAAAATTGGCCTTGGAGAGAGCAACAGAGAATTGGTGTGTGTGGGGTGGGGGGTGGGGGGGAGATAGGCTTTTCTTAAAGGGCTAGTGCCTAAGAACCCTTTCCATACTAATGTCTATTTAGCTGGCGGTCCATAATCCTTATGTCCCATCTGGAGTCGACTGAGGGAAAGAGTCCGTGGCTGTTTTGTGGAGAGGAAGAAGAGTGGGTGGTCTTGTTTATTAATGCTCCGATCAAATAGTTTGCACCACGGTAGAAGCGAGTGCAGTTCCCCACCAGCACTGTCCCTCTATAATGCTGTCGGTGCTGTGCTTGGCGTGCCGGGGCAGGCACTCGATCCCCATTCCGACAGGCAGGAGACGCTCTCCTTTCTCCTTGCTACTCATTGCTATTCACGTGGCTGTCCGCAGTATGAGCTATTTGAGGAGGGGAGGAAAGCAAGGGAGCCGCCAGGCAACGAGTTCATTTTTCTGGTAATCAACAGCAAGCTGCTATATTCAGGGAATGCTGTCCCTTTAATTGAACAAGCTAGGTAATTAAATGGCATTTTTCCAATAGGACGTGCTAGGTAAATCTAATAGTTGGTTATTTAATATCACTTTGAAGTCTGCCCACTCAAGCACAATGACAGCACAGGAGCATGTGAACTATTAGCTTGGAAAAAAAATCCAGGATCTCAAAAATTAATTAAATCGCATGCAATTTAGGGGGAACGTTTATCTTGATTTGTCATAACAGAATTAATTCAAGGCCTCCAATTCACTTGGGGGCAGATCTGTTACTCTGAATTAACCAAGCGTAATTTGGCTGATTTTTTTCCCCCTCTTCCCCCTTCTCTAATGCTGTACTTGCACAGCCGCCTTTCTCCCCCTTTTAAGTATCAATAGCTTCTGGTGCTTTTAAGGTGCTTGGGCTGTAGTTATGCTGAAGTACCTTTAATGGACTTGGCTCCAGGCATAATTTTCTATGTAGCCTTTGTTACCTCTAATACAGCTGGTATAGAATTTGAATCTAGTGTAGGAAATCTGCTGGAAAACTGATTGCTTCTGGATTGGTAGCTTTGGACATGCATTTCTTTCTGATCAGAAGTTTGGATGCAATTGGGTACATGCATGTACCTCCTTTCATAGCTGACCCTTTCTAACATGCACAGAATTCAGGGGCAGGTAATGGAGAGGTCTTTTATTTTTACAATATTGTAACAATCCCTGTGATCCATTTTTTATGTACTGAGTGTTTGAAATCTATTTGAAAAGCATTCCCATTGAGTAAATTATTTTTTGGGGATAGCAGGGGCGCCAAAAGGCTTAGTTGTTCTTATCATCTTCTCATTTCATCAGCACGGTCCCCGCTCTCTTCCTAAAGTTCAGACGGTGGAAATGTGGTGGGGAAGAACAGTGGATTACTTTCAAGGTGGCACTGTGCTACAAGATATAGATCCTTCTTTTCATCCATATATGCAGCATTTCAATGTTGGTGATTGATTGTGTTGCCCAAATGTTGAAATATTAACAACCTCCTTGGACTCCAAGATCCAAAGAGAGGAAACTGAAACCACTTCTGTCATCGCAATTAAAGAGTCCCCTGGCTTTAATTAGCCTGACCTGGGGTATCTCTCCCCCATTGCTGGAGTTAAGGAGAAAAGAGCCCATTAAAGTCCAGTCTGAGACCGATAGCTACTTAATTGAGCACCTAAAGCCTCCAGCCTTTTAAATTAAATACTGTCCTGGACAGTCCCCCTGATTAGCTAATTAACTTTCCTTCTTCACAGAACCCATGTAAAAACAACTTTTCAGTGAGAGGGTGATTAACAGTCATTGTTTTTCTCTTTCATGAAACATTTTCACTAAAGCTTTTGCTAAATCTGTCACACAATAAGAGGAAACCCATTAGCAGGGAAGAAAAATAATTCATATTATGCTATTTTAAAAAGTAGTGGGTAAGGATGAATACTTCCTTTTATAGTAGCATAGCTCTGTAATCTCATGCATGCCTGCAGGTTACCGTTAGTTTTCAGCTGTAGACTTTCTTTTAAAAAAAACCCAAATTGTTCTAGGATGAGACTCTGTGTGTGGAGTATAGATGTACCCGTAGCTGTTTTGGGTTAGGGTGGACCTATTTGGGCATTGAAATCCACTTTAGAGTTTACATACACAGCTGCTTTGACTTTGTCTCTACTTCTTGTATACTTGGGGTAATTTGTATAACACATGCATGGTTTATGTAAAGAGGTTCAGTGAAATCAGAATGGTTAATTATTACAATTCAGTAGTTTGCATTTCAGTTCCTTTCTTTTTCCACAGAAGGCTGTGCTTTTTATGTCTGCCTCCTCTAAAGATATGTGAGGATGCATGTAATTCTGGGAAAAGAGCATTCATGCAGCCAAGAGATTTTCCTTTTGTCACTTAAAGCCCTCCAGTTGTAATTTTTCTTGCCACTTTGGTCACAGTGCTACAAATAGACCCAAAGAAGCCTTGCCTGCTGCCTCTTTAAATGACTTCCTTGTAGACCAGTGCCATTGATGATAATAGTGTGGGTGTGCAGAGGAATAATACACATAGCGAAAGTCAGGATGGAGTCACAGTAGTTCTTGTAAATACTTTGAAGTGTCCTCATGATTGAGCAGATACTAGAACGGCATTCCATCCAGTTTTCTAGACAGTTCAGTCCTTTTCAGGCTGGAGGTCTTGGCAGTGTATTAGTTCAGCTTTCCCTTTGTACCCATTTTGACTCGCAAGAAAGTGTCAGTGTGTTGCGGATCTCAGACTAATTAGTTTTGAAATGGAGTTTTGATTGAACTCTTCAAATCGATGCTGCTGCAAAATTTGTTTCTCAGGCTTCCTATTAAAAGCCATCTTAAGGGGCAGTTTTACTACTCTCCCTGTCGTTCAGTCGATACATTTAATAACAACTTACAGGCTATTTTCAATAAAGTGGCGACAGCAAATTAGTAGTTTGAACATGACAAGCCTCCCTCTGCAAGCACAGATTCTGGAAAACTCAAAGCAATTATTTTTTTCCCTTTCTTTCTCCTTGATACAGAGGCATGCAGCAAAGATTTAGAATACAGCATTTTTCTGTAGAATCCTCCAGAATGATACACTTGCACAATCATATGACTAATTGTTAGGCAAAAGAGGCCATGCAAATACTCTTTATGACACAAATAAGTTAATTTCATGAATCCAGGGCTTTTTTCCTTAATACCATGGGAGAAGGTGTTGGTGTGAGCCTAACAGTTCAGATTTTTCCTCCACTATGAGATGGTTGTGGGTCCCTCCTTATGAATAGCTGTGGGTGCAGCGAGGGAAAAAAATGAAGCAAGAAAAAATCCTTTTTTAAATTCTAACACACACATTCTATAAAGTGGTAAATCAATATTCATTAAAGTATTATATATCTCAACAGAATATGTTGTGCCTTTAAATGCAGTAGAAGAATTGTGTGTATTTTCCTACAGTTCTCTTCCCCCTCCTCCTCCTCCTCCTCCTCCTTTTCCTCTTCTCTCTCTCCCCCCCCCCCCCATGGCAGATGTTGTGGTCTCATTTGATTGCATAGGAAAACTGCAGTGATACAGCAAACACCCAGAGAGATATGATGACAAATGGGTCCAGATCCCGGTAAATTACTTTCTGCTCAAATCGAAATTTCATTCAGTTTGTTGCTAGCAGAGATGAAGTAATCTAAATTGTGGACTCAGGAGCAGATAGAGGGAAGTTGGAGCAAGCATTTCATTATCGAGAGAGAGAGAGAAGGTTAGGATGAAAGAGATGAGCAGAGGCAAATCTAAAGTGTTGACACCATGATTGAAAAGGTTAACCCATACACATTATATATCAACCTGGATAGCCGAGAGTTTCTAATGGAAACTCTGCCCTGATGGAGGTTTACTGGAGTTTCAATACACTGAGCATGATGTCGTCTTAGATATAC
Organism: Varanus komodoensis; assembly: GCF_004798865.1. Classification (NCBI taxonomy): domain Eukaryota; kingdom Metazoa; phylum Chordata; class Lepidosauria; order Squamata; family Varanidae; genus Varanus; species Varanus komodoensis. Next base: position 5,453,109 of record NW_025335641.1, read on the forward strand.
AATCAAATCCTCTTAACCCTTTTGATGACTCATCTCTCAAGATATGATTAAAGTACAAAAAAGTTCTTCATATAATTTCAAGGACACCATGCATTTAAACTCCAGTCATGAATTCTGTCCCCCTTTTTTATGACAAACCCTGTAATCTGATAAAAAGTGTTGTAGAGAATTGGTTTGTGTTGCTAGATGCAAGTCAATATTTTATTAGCTGTTGTGCATCCAAGTCTTGAGGGGTATAGGATCTTTCTATGACTATTCGGCTTGTGTTGCATCTTTCAAATGATCGCATCCCAAAAGTCTGTAAGCACGTTTCAGAAGAGGATTTTTCAAATTGAAATGGCTGTTCCAATGCTATCTGATTCATTTGCGAGTATCTCACATGGGGGGAAGTTACAAACCTCACCTTTTTTGTTTCCAGGTTATTTGGGAATAGTGGCGCTTGCAGTGCTTGTGGGCAGTCAATTCCTGCCAGTGAGCTGGTTATGAGGGCACAAGGGAATGTCTATCATCTTAAGGTAGGAAAACCTGACTTTCTGATGCTCTCCCCTAGCCATGTTGCCGCTTCTGTACAGCCGTATTCAAATAAAATTGGTATATGCTGTGGGCTCAAACAGGTTTAGTTAAAAGTAAAAGTTTCCCCCAATGCAAATGCCATGCTAGTGTTTCATGTCTGAAAACACCACTGAGTTCCAACAGCAGTGCCCTGTACATGGTTGCAAATCCATGTATCCATTCTGCTGCCGTTCGCATGCATTTTGGGGCATTGCTCCTAAGTTTAACTTGTTTTGTTCTCTTGTTTCAGTGTTTTACATGCTCTACCTGCCGGAACCGCCTGGTCCCTGGAGACAGGTTTCACTACATCAATGGCAGTTTATTCTGTGAACATGATAGACCTACAGCTCTCATCAATGGCCATTTGAATTCACTTCAGAGCAATCCACTACTGCCAGACCAGAAGGTGAATACTGAACAATTGCTAATAGGCCTTATTAGAGCTGAATCGAGATTAATTTCTTTTCAATCTAATACTGGATATCTTTCCCAATATCTTTACGTGACTGAATGTGGTTAACAGGATGCAGCTTTAACCATGGAGGTGCTTGTGTTCTGACATGACTGAGGTTCATTTGGGATCTTTGTATTGAGAGGAAGAATTAGTTTGCCATAAAAGTTTGGACAGACAAAAGTCTGTTGTGGATGCAAACCACTGTCTTCATTAAGCATGTGAATGAAGCATCCTGAATTCAGATGAGCAAACTGTACAATAGTGGTTTGCAGACTCATCGCAGTGCCATTGGAAAAATAATAACCTTTATTTGGTTCTCTAGCTTGAGTTGACTAGATTTGAAGAAAAAATGCTTTCACTTCCTGTTGGCTCCATTTGATCACGTGTGTAATGTCTCTTAGATTTTACTGCTAAAATGCATGGCTTGTTCTCACTAGCAGAGAGAAAACCGTATTGATCAACAGTTGTCTTGTACCTCTGCTGGAGCTGGACAGTTTTTAGATTTGTTTTAATCTCCTTAATAAGTCCCACAGCTATGCAAGTGGGTGCATTTTGATAACTGCTATGCCTAATTTATAATAATTACTGTCAACCTTCAGTTAAGGGACTGTTCATTCCACACTGGTCCAGAAAACACTGAATGCACAAGTCTTACACATAATTTTATTCGCATCATATTTCATACTGATTATGTATTGATGACATTGATTCATTTACTCTTTACAGCGCCACTTGCATGGATATTAAATCTTATTGACCACAGATGAATTTTAATTTCAAATTGGTGATGGATTTTTCCATCAGCTCTGATAGTATATTTGACTTTTTCATCATTAACCCAGGCAATCACACAGCACTGAGTTATTGCATTGAAACAAAGTGCACACTTCACTTGGTAATTCTTTATGGATTTACAATAGGAACTTCATTAATGTCTGTTCTAAGGATAGCAAAAAATAACATTTATCTGTTAGTTGGAAATTTTGAAGATAAAGTCTAAAAAAAATTAAAAGCCTTGGGCAGCTTCTGCAGCATCAAAAAGAATGCAAATGTTGTCTGTCTTTAGAGGAGAAACATGTTATGGAAAACATGAACTTGTCAGTAAATAGTTGCTCCTTGCTACAATTAAGGATGTTGTTGAAAGTTGCCATTTATTTAATAGTGACCAAGTGTGTTGTGTTTCTAAGCAGTACAGATGAATCAAGTACTCATATGCAGATTGTCTGAATGTGGTTCCAACTTTAGGTTTAACGGGCTTCTTTCCAAGCAAGTGGGTTTAGAAGCATGACCTCTTCTAAATATTGTTTTGTAACACCCACCACCACCACCACCTACAACAACAGTAATCAGTGCAGGTGCAAACTTGCTGTCTTTGCTATTAAATAATTTTGTTTAGTAGACAACACATTTTACATCTGTCTGGGTAGTTCAGCATTTGTGTTTATCCATTTTTCCTGTATGTATGCTTGGTGGTGACTTTTTTCTGTGCATGTTTCAACAAAACTATAGGAATGTTGGCTGTTACTGGAGAGCAATGAGGAGAATAAAATAGTGATAAGTATGCTGGAATTGCAAAGCTGTTTTCAACCTATATGTAACTCAATGTGCAAAAAGATTTCAGTAGCAAGAGAGACTTATGTGGTAATTAACTGCATTGCTGCAGTACATTAAAAGACAGCTAAAGAGGTGCTGGAAAAAATGGGGATGGACGCAAAGCGACCTTCTCGATTGGTAGCACCAGTTTAGCCTAATGCAAGGGTTGGCAGAAGCTGCGTTTCAGAATGATTTGCATTAGATCAACAGTCTAGCAATAACAGCAGCAAAATGAGACTCCTCACCCTAAATTGAACTGCTGAGATGAAGAAAACTAGGGTAATTAGGGGTTGATTTTTTTTGTGTGTGAAAGAACTGCAAGTCCATACAGTTCTGGTACTCAGAATAAATCCTTGGGCTTAGAACTCTTTAATTCTAAGTATGTGGCTTATGTGCCATTTGATAGATCTCAGCATTCTAGTAAAAAGCAGATTCTACCAGCTTGAAGTTTGCCCACACCTGATCTAGAGAATGTTTTGTCACTTTCACAAGTAGGTTTGGGTGAGTTAAGTCCACTTATTATGGCTTTAATTTGATAAGGTCCTTTGTCTTAAAGTAGCTTGTGCTCTCTTTGGTTCTGTATATTTTGTGTATATTGATGTATGAGTCCTCAAAGGGAAGAGTCAAGTTGTGGGCTCATTACAGTGATGTCATAGAAGACACCTAACAAATGATACTGCTGAATGAAATCATACTATATGATTAGTACCAGCCTTCCTACTCCATTCTTAGCTAATGCCCTCTTCCTTTGACCTTTCTGTTGCTTGGATTTGTGAACCATTGTAACAACGGCTTCTTTTCTATGCTGTGCACAGTCTTGCTGTTTCAAACTGTTACATTGGTATATCCAGTATTTTACCCCTTGGAAAGGAATAGTGGCTGTATCGTGTGCCATGACATCCTTGTTTATAGGAAATTTATTATGTAAAGATAGCCAAGCGGTCCTTAGAAGCTGATGAATGCATTTGGATCTGGTTAGTTTACACTGGCCCAAGTCAGTCCAGTTGCTTTGTAGGAACGGATAGTGGTGGGTTTAATCTGTCTTTTATTCCAGAAGATAGAAACTCCATCCATGTATAGATTATGATTGTTCTGTATTTCAGAAAATGTACTAAAACAGCCTATTTCCAAGGAGCATCTGCTGGTATTTCTGAAACAGATACTGGCCCTTAGGCTGAACGTTGACGATTTTCAGCCTTGCAATTAGCCACTTGCCCAGGGTTAGTCGTCGTCGTTTTGGGGAAGTGGCTTGCCTGACCCACGGTTCTAGCCATTCATCCTGGGACACGCAGCTGTGTGGCAGCTTTACCTACCCAAATATTAAGCTGCTTCTCAGAACTGCTTCCTAATACATTTGGAAGAGAAACTGTTTTCTTAAGTGGTGTCCTTATTTAAGCACGAATACAAACACCGTCGACTTTGGAGAATACTTTTTTTAAAACCTGGAATATAAAGTGGAGACTTAATGGAGGCCTATGCTGTCCTGTGCAGACTCTGTATTGCTTGGAGCTAAAGCTTACAGTCTTCTTTGGTTGTAAAGATATACTTGATCCTAGTTCTCTTTCCCTACTTCCCACCCTTTTTTACAAGGTATAAGTTTTCCTTTCATTGGTGGTGATCAGAGCATTCACTTGGCTTCAGCTCTTATACTTGTAAATAAAGCATGAGTTAGATTACATTTTGCTATTCTGTCTGTTGCAGACAATCTTCTAGTTTACATATCGCTCAACAATTCCCTTGTACTTACATAATTGGTATTGTCTGTGTCCATAGTAGAGGACACTTGATGCTCATTTATTAAATATGCTTGCTGGCTGCTCCCTAATCTTTGTTCTGGACAGACAAATTACCTTTCTCACACTGAGCATCAGCTCTGGGGAATTAAATCTCCAAGCTTCCACCACTTTAATTAGCTTGAAAGTGGGGGGTTGCAGTTACTAATAGACCTCAGGCTTTTAGTAACTTAGGGAAAGGGTAAAAAAAAACCTTCCTAGGAAGCTCAAAATGTCATTTAAAAACCATAAAGTTCTAATATATTATTTCATTTTGGTAATTGCAAACAGATTGCATTTGAAAACTGTCGATCGTTTCTACTTTATCCATGGAAGTTAGGTTTCTGTCTAGCTAGGCATTTTTAATTATCACAATTCATTAACACATCACTGTAGAGGCACATGTTTGACTTCATATATTACAGAGTTTATGTAACATTAACTAACATAGCAGATGAGGAATCTTAAATGGGAAGAAAATACTCCAAAATGTCTATATTTAGCTTTTGTGCTATGCAGCATGTTAACTAGCGTTGCCTAGGGGAGGGTATCTTATTTGCTTTAGACAGAATTTTTCATAATTTAGAAGATCTCTTTATTTGGTGCTTCAAAGGCAAAGCATGTCATTTCATTCCATTCCAAGGGAAATGTATCTTTTCGAAAAGCAAAAGTTGGCTGTAGGATTTCCTACCAGAAGCTTTTATTTTCTTCTGTGAAAGTATAGCTTGCTGTCAGAATTACGGAAAATATTTTTGTTTGTCTTTCCACTTGAACTCTTTAGGGACTTGGATGACTATTGCAGAAAACCTTTAATTGAGTCACAGTTGGAAACTAATTTAATAAAATAAGTGAGTGAGAAAGTGAACACAGTCACATTTTGCTCAGATAAAGCATTTCAACTAAGATGACCATTTTTATTTCTTGCAGGTCTGCTAAAAGGTCAGAGTACAGCAGAATGCGTGCCTTCATCTCAAACTTTGTTCATCACAGATGGATCCCATGTCTCCAGTAGACAACTCACCTTTGTAGCTAGCATCAATGCCAGCTCCATGCCATTGCACCTTCTTTACTCTTGGTTGCCCTTCCCACATTTATTGGTGTATTAAAATGACTGAAAATGAACATTAAGGACTCCATGAATCTGGGCTAATGGGAGACTGTAGAGGAAAAAAAAAAATCCACCGGAGGAGAACAACTTTGGGTGGGGAGGGGTGGAGGAAAATGACTAATGAAGCTAATTAAAATAAGCTTTCAAGTCTGCATTCTACCCTCATTAACAATTAGCAGGGCACTGTCCAGAATTTGTACCCTGTGTTTTACCTTAACAACATTCTCTTTGCTCTTTGTATATTTAAGTGTTGTAAGGAAATGTGTTTCAAAACTCAAACATGAGCTAAAGGAAAGATGGGGCTCTTGTGATATTCTATCACAAACACTTTTATTGTATCTCTGTAAAATACAATGTATGTATGCATGTAAGTGTGTTTTGTCCTAATGTTGCTACTTCCCATGACACAAAAGAAAAAAGAAAAAAAAAAGCTCATAGCAGCTCCTGTGTAGAAATTTTCACCTACTCCTAATTTGCTGAATGAAGAAGAAAAAAATCTTTTATTTGTGATACTTTCAGAGACATTTGCTCTAGTATGGTGTATTTAAATAATAAAAACTTAAAATGAAAATATCTTTAAATGAGTTTGGACTTCAGTATGATGTAACAACTGATTTTGTCATGAAATGAAATGTTACACAACCGTCACTTTAAGGCTGGATTTTCTGCTAACACCTCTATAGTGATAGAATGGATTGAACTTGACATAACAGATCACTTTTGGTGGAGGTACAGAGCTCAAAAGTAATTTCTGGTGTTCCAAATATTTATTCAGATAACGTAAGTGTTTGATTAGTAAAACCGGCATGGTGACCAATTTTGTGTTCTTTTCAGCTGTCATCTAAACTTTGTTAACAGGAAATGTATGTTTGTATCTGCTTCCTTCTGCTACTGCTTTGCTGTGTTTAATCAGATTTATGCGATTTCATGGCCACATCCAGGATTTCTGACTTGTCAAACTAAAACTTTGACAAGTTTGAAAACTGTTTTAAAATGTCACTTTTGGGCATAGTAAAGCATGTTGAGAGAGAAATTGTACTTTGTTCTACATCTTTGTCACTATGGTTGGAACGTTTGGGAGGGGCTAGTCAGTTCCTTGTGTTCTCTGTTTCTGATATAAGTCTTTTTCCTGCTCCACCGTGATCATTTGATTGTGCTGTTTCAGTGCTGCGTAGTGTGAAGTTGCACTACTATTCTGAAAAGTTTTATTATAATTGCTCAAGAAGACTGAGGTACAAGCCTAAACCAGTTAATTTCACACACAAAATAAAGAGCTTATTCACAAGTAATAAGGGTATGGGTTGCACTGAACCCAGGAAGAAAATTCATGTCTTGTTGGGTATTTACAGTTATCAACCCATGCTTAAATAGTGCAGGGTTGTCAAGTTACAACTCATGCTTAGCCTGTTCTCTTAGGCAGTCGTGTATGCAAAGGTGGGGAAATACCTATGAATATAGATGATGTACAAGGACCAAGACAACTGTATTGCAAGCAATACTTGCTGTGTAACTAAAATCCTGCATGTGAATTTTGGATAAGTCATGAATTGGACATACACAATGCTTTAAAGAGAAAATATAGCTTATGGCATTTTTTAAATAATGAGGGGAGTGCTTCAACATAGGATGGATTTGCTTCAACTTATTTTCACAGAAATGAGAGGACCACAGTCCAAATTTATTTATTTTTTATTTATTTAAAACATTTTTATGCCGCCCCCATCGCAACAAAGCCTCGGGGCAGCTTACAACAAAAACAAAGATTATACAATAAAAATGTATGGTGGAGGAAGAACAACCATCCTGGCTATTGGTAAATGATGTAGGAAGGAATAGAATTTGGGTTTTCCTTCAAGGTATTTCAATTGCAGTCCTGTAAAACACTGATTTTTAAGAGAGGCACTTTTGAAAAGGTATGCTTGCTGCAATATAGAAGACTAAACTGAATGTCCACTGTGACCATGAAGCGATGTAGAACTGAATATGAGAAATTTCAAACTAGTATTCAATTGAATACTGAAGCATCTTATTTCTTGGAATATTAAGACAACTACCCTGCACTGGAATTCCTCTAATATGTTAGGAATAACAAACATGGAAGACCATGGATTTGATCCAGGATTTATCTTCCATTGGTGAAAGGTATTAGCAATCACAGAAGATACCTCTGAGTTTTGGAACTCCTCATCCTCTCCATAGCTCACTTCATTTAACAGGGTTATCTAATGTCTTAAATGTTCAGATGGAAAATACCCAGGCATTCTGCTGCTTGGTAGGGAAAGAACAGGTGCATGTGTACACACAAAATTTCAGATCCTAAAGTGAAACTAGAAGCAGGAGGGAAAAGATTGCTTTTTAGTAAATTCCTAGGCTTAAAGAACTTTGTTTCAAAATTAAAACACATCATTCAATTTGGGCTGTATTGCCCGATGTAGGCAGGTTCAGTTGTGACTCCAAAGTATGATTTGGTGTTGCATGAACTTGGTCTGTTGCACTCTGACATCCAGGGAGGAAACGCTTTTTTTCCCCATCTGTTTAGCCTCACTGAGATGTAATAGCAATTTTGCCTCAATTGGAAGCCAGTGAAGAAATTTGAGGAGAATACAGCGTAATTGTGTGGATCCTCATGTACCGCCAAACAGACTATTTTCATGCTAGAGAAGCAAATGTGAATTCATAAGCAATTTGTGGTGTTTCAATATGAAGAGTTTTTTTCTTACCAAATAATTTCCCTCCTATATAGTATAGTCTAAACCCCAAGACCAACCAATAAAAAGTAAACCAATTTTAGATGGTTTCAGAGATGAACTCTATGTTCCCCTAAAATGTTTGAGCCAGCAGTAAAGTTCTGTGAATTATGCTGTCTGAATTCCTTTGAGGAGATCTTCTGAGACACAGGAGTGTAAAGCTCTAGTATTAGTGCTGTTGTAGAGATCCCTTTAAAATTCATTCTTTCCATATCTAAGCACTCATCCTGCTGCTGTTAAAGCCGTATGTGCCAGGTTTACAGTTGTCTAATACAACCTAGAGTACTAAGATGATGGCTAATAATTTTCAGTAAGTAATATAGTGTGGCATTTAGCGATGAAGAGGCTGAAGTTCATTAAAGACTTTAAATAAACTATTATATGACTGGTTCCTAAAGCACAGCTACCTATTTAATAGCAAGCTTAAAAGCATTTCTTAAGTTGCAGACCTATAAGATTACAAATGTCACTCATGTTAGCATAATCCACATGCAAGTGATGAAGCCTTTGCTTTGATGTGCTAAATTGGAGGAGGACTGATGGAGCTATGAATATACAATGGAACATATTTAACTAGTATTTTTGCTTGGGGTAAAACACTCTTGAAACTGGAGGCATAACAGACAATGAGAACAGGTTCTAATGGTGAATGTGTGCATGTGTGTGAGAGAGACAGCGAGCAAATGAGAGAGATAGGGATAGGAATACCTGGTGTTATTTGAAAATCTGGATGCCTTTTCCCTTGTGCCTTAAAATCTGCAGTATGGGGCAGTGGAAGGAGCAATTCATATTAACTCATCTCTCTATGTGCTTTCTCCAGCACCTGTAGAATCCATGTTGGCAGGGTTGGGCAGAAAGTACATTTCCAGTTATTTTGGACTTCAGCCCCCAGTGTTCTTAAACTCTGGATGTGTTGGCAGAGTCTTGGGAATTGAAGTCCAAAACATTTCCGGAGTACCTTCTACCCACCCAGATATAGACTGGATGCTGTGCAATTTCTATTTTATTTGTGCTTGTAAATCATCCCGAGACACCAGTAATGGGCTGAGCTATAAAAGCTAGGAAGAAAGGGAGGAAGGGGATCCATGTACATCAGGAGTAGATAACCTGCAGGTCTCCAGCCACTTTGGTTTACAGCTCCTGGTATAGCTCTCACTATTGGCTATGTTGGCTAGGACTGATGTTGAATAATAGGCCACAAGTTGTCCACCTCTGGTAGAGATATAGACCAGAGGGAGGCAACATGGCACCTGGAGGTACCATGCATTAGGTGCATTAGTGGACACTTTTCTTGACAGTTGCCATGTTGACCTACCTCTCCCACTTAATCCCCCTGCCCACAGACACACTTACTGGTAGCTTGGATCAATTTGACGCAAAATGAAGGTCTCGAGTGGTTGTTGTTTGCATTTCCTTCAAATGTCTCTGGTATCCCCCATTGCTAGATTCTGCGATTAGCCACCCTCACAACAGCCAGGGGAATGTTTGAAATTTCCAGATGTGTCCACATGCCAGGAAAATTAGCCTGGATATATTGTCATTCAGTAGGGACCGCTACACTTTCAAACATGGCTGTAGCTTATATAACAAAGTCAAAAGGAATACAACCACTGTGAAATCATGCGCATGAGTTGATATTTTTCTTATGCTGAAATGGTTCATTGATTGATTCTCTTTTTAATGAACTAATTTTGCAAAAGAATTGCCCTCTAATTTTATCCTGCTTTCTAGTCAAGAGGTCTGCACATCCCCTTGGGCAGGAAAATTTAAGCCTTTCCAAACCAGTTCTCTATGAGGTACTGTTTTCTCAGTCTTACCTGATTTCTTTTTTTTGCAAGTACAAAATATAAAAAGAGGCTGTTACACCAAGACTAATATCTGAAGGTCTCATCCATTAGAACAGGGCAGAAGAACCTGTGGCCTTGGTCTAATTTCCATGTGGGTGACACAGAGACAAAGAACTCTGTAGGGTAGCTCCTTGAGACAAAGCTTGTCGACAACAACAGAAAATAGACAAAAGAGGGTGTGTTTGCATATGCTAATTCATGTTTAGCCTCAAATAGAGTTTTTTTTAAACAACATATATTCAGGACATTTCAGAAGATGCAGAGAAATGTGGGTCTCCCAGTTCAATCTGCTGTCCAGATGTGAAATGTTGGTGGGCAACAGTCCCTTTGGCTTCTTACCTTTGAAATGGAATTGACAAGACACTCATTTGTGACAGGACAGGACATGACACATGGAGCACCCTAATATTCAGACTGCTTTGGCTTGAGCTTCATGCACCATCCGCTGCACCCTCCCAACGTTCACTGTGGGGCAGTGATGCTTCACGGGAAATAGGAGCGAGGGCCCTATATTTAGAATCATGACGGGGAATTGGCCATGGGCAGTAGCACTGATGATTTACGTTACTTAGTGTTTAGGCTAAACATGTGAGTACTTAATCCTACAAAAATGATTGCTCATTAAATCAGTTTATATTTATCGGTTATCTAGACTGATTTAGAAATGATCTCAAAACTATGCAATGCTGTCGCTGGTTCCTGGGAAATGTATTTGAAGGAGTATTCTGAGAATAAAGATACGGAGGGAGACTGTGGCCTGTACAGATTTCTTCAAGCGAAATGCTTTGGTGTAGAACTATCTTGGATGGCATTGTGGTTTGCTCCTCTCTGCCTTGACAATGTCGAACATGACGTTCTGGATTTCTATTGTCCTCTTTTCTCTCAGGTGCATGCCAGCATTGTTAGTCCAGCTAAGCCACAAGAAAATTTATTACAGTTAAGTGGCAATTTGTTGCCATGAAACTGCAATTAAAGTATTATTGAGCAGCCATTTTAGATTAACACACATTCAGAACAGAGGCAAGCAGTGAACAGCCCTTGTTATCTTTACAGAATCTGAGCTCTGCATAACAGTAAAACTGTGACACATTCACCTATGTCTTTTGTCAAGTTAAAGAATTTGAGCTCTCAACGGAGCGCAGTGATCTCATCGCAAGCCTACGAAGAGCAAAAGACAAGTCAGGGCTGATTTTTGCGAGTTCAACCTGCAGTATATAAAGTTATTACTATGTTTGTGTGATGGGAAGGAGGGGCTTGCTTTGCTTAACGCCACCAGTAATGGGTATGGTTTCTAAAGAGAATGCCTTGGAGTTCAGACTGACGGTTGAAATGGGCTGCAAGCCTTGGGTCCTGTTGCCAATAATGTGCTACAGGCCCTGACTTGTTGCTTTGTGAACAAGTCTCTTTTTCAGCTGTTAATCACAGTTCCGTGAAAGTCCAGACCAGAGCTGGTTGGTGATCCTGTGCTGAAATGGCCAGTTCTGCAAATCTGGATGTGAGATATTTTTACAAATTAAAATAGCAGTGGAGACCCAGGGCGGCAGGCTTCTAGCCTGATGCATAAAGTATGTGGACATACACTTCTGTCTGAGTACACTGGCTTGGAAGTGCTCCACCGAAATATTCCAGGAATTGCTCAGAACAGGTTAGCTTATAGCCACTTTTCTGGGGAGGGTTATAGGGCACACACACACACACCTGCATAATATATTGTGATATATTCTTTTGGGTATTTAAGATTTTGGGAAAGACATCAGCCAAATCCATCACATAGGTATCCTTAAGCTCATTTCTCTCAGTGTGCTTAATTAAGAATACTAACTCACTGTGGTTTTCAATGATTGTCTATTGAATTTAGAATGGTAACCATAAAATAGAATTCCGAGAACAGAGCAAAATACAAATAGCTGTTTCTCTTATAGTTAAACTTTGATAATCACCTGTGTCTATACCTGGTGTGTTTTCTCCTTAGGATTTTTAGAGTGAGACTGTAGCCCCAAATCTTTATTTATTTATTTTTTTAAGCCAAAGATTTGTGTTGTCTACTTAGCCTTAGAATTTCATCCTGATCGGCTAGGAAATGAAAGTAATTTTCAGGGCATGTGCCCTTAATGTAGCGCAATTGCCTATTTATGTGTGCTACCCTTTTGCCCAGAACTGGATGAACCCAAAAGCATGTCAGAAAATGCAAGAATAAAAATGTTTCTCAAATTCACTATTTCTCCATAATACAAGCAATAATGTATTCGTTTATCTGTCTTGTAAAGTTGTATTTTCTTTTTTATTCTCTCCCATGCTGCACTCAAACTCTCCTTCACAGAAACTTTGAAGGGAAGATTTGTGGACAACCTCTGATAGCATCTAGTATTGCTTTAATGCATCAAGTAATTTGGGTCACACAGGTTGTCCTTATAATTAAGGTTGTTATTTTGCTGTGCAAAATATTTAATGAAGCTCAGGGCACAAGCTTAGTAAAAAGAATCACAGAAAGGTGACCGAGTGATTTACAAAATAAACAAAAGCATTAGAGGAACAAAGTGTTCTTTGCTTTAATTGGGCTGATTGGACATGGGGATATTCAATTTGTGTAATATTAAAAAACAAAGAGCTCCAGGAGGCCAGTACAGGAACTAAAGCCAGAGGAGCAAATTTGTGACCCTCTATAGGGTTTGGCCTACAACTCCCATGATCCTTTACATTGCCTATACTTGTTAGGGCTGCTGGCAGCTGTAGGCCAACACACCTGGATGGCCACAAGTTGCTCATCCCTGAACTTGAGTGTAGTCTTTGGAGCAGGAAAAAACCGAACCAAAACACCTTCTTCAGTCATGTAGCTTGCTGGGTAACCTTAGACCACTTACTGGCTGTATTACATAGTGCTAAGCCATGCCTTGTGGTTGTTTATTTATTTATTTAAAGCCTTTACAACCTGTCCACCACTCTCGTCTTGGCACAGCTTACAACAAAAGCAACAAATGAAGTAAAATAAGGCAAAGCACAGCATCCAATACCTCCGTATGATAAAATCCAAATTAAAGCCAACTAGACATTAAAATAATGGGAAAATAAAAAGGTTTTCACCTGATGCCAAAAAGAATAAAGCATCAGCACCAAGCAAACTTCTCTGGAGAGCATATTCCATAGTTGGGGCGCCAACCCAAAGAAGGCCCTTCTCTGGGTAACCACCCTCCTGATCTCCTTCAAGGAGGGTTCCCGGTGTAGGACCTCTGCCTCAGATCTCAAGAGGTAGGAGGGCACATAGAGAAGGAGGCACTCCTTCAGGTATCCAGGACGTAAGCTGTTTAGGGCTCTATAGGTCATCACCAGCACCTTAAATTGGACCCGGACTTCAACTGGCAGCCAGTGTAAGCGGTAGATGACCGGTGTTATATTTGAGTACCTGCTGGTCCCCGTCAACATCCTGGCAGCTCTATTCTGAGCCAACTGAAGTGTCTGGACCATCTTCAAGGGCAGCCCCATGTAGAGCACGGTGCAATACTCCAATGGGGAAGCTACCAGAGTAGGAGTCACCGTTGCTAGGCATTGTTCATCCAGGTAAGGGCGCTGTTGGTGGATCAGCCAAAGAGTTTTACTGAATGGTGCGGTTTCTTACTCAGTTGCTGGATTCTGACAATTGCATGCTGTCCACCCTTCTCCATCATACTTCCTAATGGCAACAAATATCCCATGAGCCCCTGCAGCTGAAATGCAATCTCAGGGTGCACTGTTCCCGACTGCTCCATCTGCAGGCCTCTCCCTCCATGGTCCACACACTCCCCTGGGCGTGTCCTCGGCCAGCTGCACCTGGTTTTTGTTTTCCCTGCTTAGCCAAGACATCTGCTTGCTCACCAGAGTCACGCTCCTCGTGCCGCAGCGCTCCATGCCAGCGTGCAAGCGTGCCCACACACACCCACACCACTTCCTGGCCCCTGCCGGCTTCGGATGTGCCCATGCTCCCCCGCACAGGGGACTGTCCCAGGTACCACTCTTCCCAGCAGTCGGAGGCACATGGAGGGCAACAGTGCACCCACGCCACCCCACGCCACTGGTACCCACACTGCACCCCCCAGGCCTGGGCGCACGGTGAGAAGCCTCGCTGGGCTCTGTCCCTCACCCCCCTCCACCAGCCCAGAGCCCTTTCTGCCCCCAGGAGTCGCTCCACGTTTGCACAACATCTCTCCTTTGCTGCAGCATCCCGGAGGCCCTGGTGCAGGAAAGCTTGGCTGTGCCACAGAGAAAAGCCTGCCGGGCACTACTAAATCTGGCTGTCCCTTCTGCTGCTGCACTAGCTCTGCCGCCCCACAGCTGTGCCCACGTACAACCTGTATCCCACCACAGCACCCCACGCCACCCTAGCAGACGTCCCGCCACGGGATGCCCGCAGCCTGCTTCTGCTGTTCAGTACACCTGGCACTGCGCAGTCTCTACCTGCACAGTCATATGGCCACAGCTCTAGGTGCACAGCCAGGGCTCCAAGAGCCTTTCAGGGCTGAGGGAGGCAGCCAGCATCTGTGCCATGTGGGCAAGGAGCCTGAGGGCACTCTAATGTGGCTATTGCTGGGAAGTAGGCTGGCATCCCTGCTGGAGTGGAGGCCCTACCAGGGGAACGTCTGCAGACAGTTCTCCCAGATCCACTGAGAACTTGCAGCAGAGCTCTCCCATGTGCCATGCCTAACGGTGATGGGTGTCGGCAGATTCAGTGGGCAGGGGAGGGGATGGGCCGCAGCAGGGCTTGTTGACAGTCACCAGGAAGGCCGGGAGCAAGATGGGAGTGGAGCAGGGCGGGGGAGGCAGGGGGGACGTGTGCTTTTGGGAGCAAGCACCTGCCAGGGATGCCCCATGATAAGCCCATGTGCTCCTCTTGTGCAAGGACAGCTTTGTGGAGAGGGGAATAGAGCTTCCTAGAAAGTAAGTTGCATTAAGCACATTTGGGCCTACTGAGAAAATGAGCACGGGATGGTGTGGCACAAAGTCCATTTGTGGATGTAGAAAGCATGTTCTTCTAATAGTACTGGTGTACTGATTATTACCTCCTTCAGATATCCTGCATTTGGTTCAGTGGGAGGCTGGGAGAGGCGTTTTGGAAGCAAGTTGCTCCTTTTGCTGTAACCAGACCTTGCTGTATCAGGTGACACTACAGCAGTTCTCGTCCTGGCAGCCAAATTCTACCAATGATGCAGTTCAAGCCAACTCTATAAGCCTCTGTGAGATGAAGGAGAGGGGCTGAGGGCTCCAAGAGGACAACAGCGGGGCAGGCACAACCCTGCGTGATGCTGTCTCCAGAAGGACTGGCAGGAACTAACACTGTTTGCAAAACTCCAAATGGGGAAGGAAGGAGGAATTGTGAAGATGGATCATGAACAGCCACTTGCAGCCATTCTAAGCTGGCACTTTCCAGATGTTTTAGGAATATTAAGCCCATCATACCCAGCCAGTGTGTTGTAGGTTGGATGCTTATAGGGAAACCACATATACACCTATGGTACTTTTCTTATAAACAGATTTCACCACAAATCTCGTGAAAAAGCCAGTGCAAGTCAACAAAATCAACAAATGGTTTAAGGAAAGCTCAGGAAATCCAAATCCACCCTCTCTGATTGAAAATTGCATCCTTTGTGGTGTGGTGGAACCACATAAAAATTTACCAAACAAAACAAGGTGCTTCTGGAACTCCTTACCAGGTATAAATAAAGCACTATTGTGTAAAACATAAACAATGTGAGGAATTAGATTCATTTTAAGTGTATTTACCTTATCCCATAGATGGGTACTCATCTGTCATTTATAGATACTCATCTGTCAATGTCTCTTGAGATCTTAATCAGCTGACTCAACTTTAATTTAAATATGATTATGATTTCATGTATAATGTCTTTTGGGACAAGTATTCTCAGATAAGTAATAAACTTAGCACAAAGTCTAAATTGCCAGGTAAGTAACACACTATGAGGTGTATTGTCTCCAATAGACATGAATTCTGATTTTGACCAGTTGATAAGTGTAGTAAGTTAGGTTGAAGGTCAGTGACTGGTGGCATTATGGCCAGTAACACTATATATGTAAAGTCTGGATTTCACCCAAGGAGTTAGGAGAGGACAAGCTTTTTCTTATTATTTTGCTGTAAAGTTGAAAAAACATACCTTAACAAATACTACAGGAGGGGCTGGACTATCTATCACAATAGCAGGCAGAAGGTAGATCTCCAGATAGTTTGGCCTTCAACTCCCAGTAGTCTCTTCCACTTTGATTAATTGCAAGGGATGTTGGGAGTTAAAGTGCAAAACATCTGGTAACACACTTTCTACTAAACCTTGATTTATCACACTTGAATATGGAAATACCCTGTTCTGTGATTATATCAATGACCTTGCTGCATGAGCATAGAGTACCAGAAGTGTTCAGGTTGTTGTAACAAAGTTTCCAGTTGCTTATGATAATGGCTTGGTTGGATGGGGGATTTTCCATGACTGGTTGTAACCTACCACATTTTCCTTGAGAGAGGATCACAAACCTTGGCTGGTTCCATTGTTTTGTGCTCCTCTCCATCCTCCTGCTCTGACCATGTATCCTAGAATTCCCCCTTACCAAAATCCCCTTCACTTTGGTATTGGTAAATAAACCATGATTGCTTGTTGTGTCCTGTGAACCTAGTTCACTTGTTAGCTGAGCTTTACCAAGCCTGGTTCCCTCTGGACATATTGGACTTCAACTCCCTTATTGATGGGGAATTATGGAGTTATTGTGCAGTGTATCTGGATGGTGCCAAACTGGGGAAGGCTGTTTTAGATCCAATCAGTTCCTGCTTTATGAGCACAGCCTATCTGCATAAGACACAGCTACCTAGGCATTTGTGTACATGAAATTCTTGCTTTATCAGGAAGCTTCTTTTGACAGCTTGGAAAAAATATCCTTGCAGATGAACTATTATTCATATTTGTTGCTTTGAGGAGAGTATTCGCAGGGGTATTTACATCAAACAGATCATACCTTTAATTACATCCAAACAGGCAGCAGGGCTGATTTTCTCTCTCTGTCTCTCCTGCTGCCCCCAATTTTCTGTTTAATTGCTATGGCTCAAAAAGATGTTGCTGAAACTTACATGGTACTGTGTTTTATGAAGAATGCAAAATTATATCACCCCAGCTATGGTTTAAGAAGGGGAAATGACACTTCTTTAATAATGTGAATCAAACATCAACTTTTTCTATTAAAATGCTATTAAAAGCACAGCTTAATACAAAAGGTTGCACAAACACATCTCTCGAGATTCTGGAATTTGTGTTCTGAGTTGGGGTTCTCAGTGTTTGTAATCTGCCCAGAGAATGTTTGTTGTTGGACAGATTAAAAATAAAAGTAACTAAATAAATATAGACTGAACATAAAATAATTGGTGCAGGGTGTTGTAGGCTGTCCGGGACATGATGAGAGTCAGAGCAGCTACTATAGACTCCTTTGAGTTCAGCATTTGGAGAATTAAAATAAACATGAGGGATTCTGGGAGTGGTCACCTCAGCTCAGGTGTATTGGTCAGCAGATGCAGTCAAGGTATGTTGGTTTACAACTTGTCACCCTCCCATTAGTTTGGCCATTGACCAAGCTGGTTAAGTACGATGGGAGCTGTAGTCCAGAACAACTTGGCTATTGTGGTGCTGAGGTGAGGTTACCACCTGGCCTCTTACCACCTGATCTGTCTGTCGCATCTCAGTTGTCTTGTCTTAATGCTTGGAAATGACAGAAAAAGCCAGCATTGTGTCTCCTGCAAGGCTGACGCAGGGAAACCCTGGGCAAAAAGGCAGTGTGGAAAGCAGCACTGCTAGGCCAATTTTCCTTGTGGCAGTCAGCATCCACTTTGGCTGATACTTTGTGGTACGTATTCAGAAATATTTTCAACTATGGTAATACTTACTTGTAATTTTTTAAAAGTAATTTTTAGAGTAATTTTTTTAAAAAATTAAGCAGTTAATTCACAAGGGATCCCAGGTTGGAGTATTTAACTTTATAATGGTAACATTGCAAATTAATTTATAATTTTATTTATTGATCGCTCTCTCTCTTTCTCACACACACACAGTTTTTCTACAGAATATTATACCCCAAAGCAGCTCACAATAAATATTGACTTATCAAAAGACATTAAAATTGTAACAAATCATATTGATAAAAAATAAAAAATGAATTCATGTAAAGAAATCCAACATTACAAGTAAACAACTGAGCTGAGCAAAATCAAAATTAATGGACCAAAACCTCCCGAAAAAGGTAATATTACAATTGTTTGATGTCTTGCACTGGAAGGGTTTGCAGCTGCCTGGCTAAACAATTCAGAGAGGGAGGGAATGAGAGGCATAAAAACTATTCGACTATAAACAAAGATCAATCAATTGGTTTAAATGATTGAACAAGTATCTACTTTGTCATGCCCAGCCCTTGGAAGGACATTGCAGCATCAGAGTGCCAGCACGGAGAAGGCCACCTCTTTTGCCTCCTCTGACAATAGTTGGGAGAATATTATAGATGGTCATTCAGGTATTTGGGTCCTAAGACATTTAGGGCTTTAAACTAGAAAGAAAGAAAAAAGTCCCACAGTAATTTTGGAAGTTGTCATTTCTGTCCACACTTGCCTAAGATTGCACCTTAAAAGTGCTAATCATCCCCCTGATACGGGAGCCAGTTGGAATGAATAACAAACCCATGTTAATTCCTTAAGAAAGGAGTGATGGAATTCTTACTGACTGGCAGATTTCTTTTTTTGTTTACAAATTGTATATACATGTTTAAAGATGTTTACATGTTTATACCTTACCTTTCTACATAATACTCAAGATTACATTGATGGATAGATACAGTGAAACAATTTCAACAAGATCTTCCAAGATCTACAATTGTAAAGAACATTCGATTGAATCAAGACAAGGGGAGGGTCTACATTAGATTTTTTAAAAAATTGGCTTGTAATTCCTGACTCACTACATACTAACAAACTCTTACTATTGTATGGTATATCCTGGATTTCTTCTGAGCAGTTATATCACAACTTTTTTCTTAATATGTTGCGTTTTAGCATTCTGGTGAATGCTAAACCGTTCTACTGGGATGACTGTTGTCTTGGAATCTCTGCCAGGAGCCCTAGAACATTAGCAGTGCTATAGTAGTGGTGGTGGACCTCATGGAACTGGGCAAGCTTTACTGATCACTGTTGCCTAGGCTGTAAAAAAAGGTGGCAACAGCCCCCATTGTCACTGGTATTGAAAGAGGCAGGGGATGTCAGTGAGGAAAGGTAAGTGGGAGCTGTCTATTCTGCTACCCTGCCCTGATCTCTCTCTCTCTCTCTCTCTCTCTCTCTCTCTTTCTCTATTGAGCAACTGCTGACTTGGTGGTCTCCAAGGCCCTAGAGCAGGAATGCCACAGAGACTGGTCTAGTTGTAGACTCTCAGTCGGCTTGAGTGTGGGCTTTTAGTTAGCCACAGGAAGAGGGGTTGGAGAAGGGGGGTACTTACAAGGAATAAAGGCAGAGGTGTGTCTTGTTCCTCAGGCGCAGTTCCCATCAAGCATCTCCCGATTCTGGCTGTGCTTCAACTCAGATTCTCCTTCTCACCAAGTGGAATAATTAAAGCAAACACAATCCATCACTTCTTAGACCAAATATATTTTCATTTGGTTTAAACGTGAATGTGTATATATCACTCAGCATATATATGTTTAGAATATGTGATACGACATTCCAACCAACAATAAATCCTGCTTGCTTACTATATCTGCGTTATTTGCTGCAACATTAAGCTCAGTAAGAATTTTATATGTATCTTGTTCCAAAGCAAAATATATTGTAGAATTGATGCACAGTTATAAACAAGCACATAACTTTTCTACACAACGTAGTGAAGGTGGCAGCTTGTGTGGAAGGTGTTTTATATATATATATATATATATATATATATATATATATATATAGAATGAGAGAGAGAGAGAGAGAGAGAGTAAGCTTCCACTGGGATAAATAATTTTATAGTGCACTTCTCTGCCAGTCTACTCAGAAGTCAGTCCTATTGAGTTCAGTGAGACTTACTCTTAGGTATGGCATTATAGCCTTAATGACATTTTTTTAAATGGTCCTCCAAAAAGTTAAAGAGTGAGTGTCATTGAAGCTTCTTCCTTCCTTCCCCAAAGTTTATGTTATATCATATGGAAATGTACTTGGAAGTACTTACTTCTGAGTAAACATGCCCAAGATCAAGCTGTAAGCAGCTTCACAGCAAAGACCGTAATATAAAATCTTGTGCTATGACTTCAGAGGAAGGCATTCTAGCTTCACCCCCATTTAAGTGGCTTTTGTGGATTATCTTATTTCATTACTTTCAATAAAGTGATGCCTGGGCTGCCAATTCAGTATGCTGATGTGGTACATAGCAAAAGCTCAAGATGTTCTCTTAAATACTCTAAGCTTATGCAAGGCCTTGACATTAGTAGGTCTTAGACATCAGCAACGCTGGCAGTTCTGAAGAACTGATATGATACCAACACTTCACAGGTAAAGCAAGACGATCCAGTGTGAAATTGAAATAGCAGGAGCAAGACTAGTATACAACTTTTTATTGACAAAATTCAAGGAAAAGATATTTTAGGCCAGATGTATTAATCCTGTAATAACTTGAAATACAATCCGTCAGCCACTGCGTGGGGCTATGAAGAGGGAGGAGGGGAGGGACACGCTTCAGGTTTGAGTGTTCAAGCTTTCCCAGTTCATTAAAAAGTGAATCAATCAGGCAGACAAACACAGGCTTGATATCCAAAGGGCTGGAAATTCTAAATAGGATTCAGACATTATTTAAAAGTTGCAGATGGTCCTTTTTCCACGGCGAGGGCGGTATAACTCAACAACCGTTTATTCCTCTGGGTGATTGTTTTTCACCTTTTTAGAGCTAGTAAAATCTGTTATAAATATGAAAGGGGAAAGAGAGAAAGATTTGGCTGGATACAGATAATTTAAAAGCAGGGGAGAGACTTTGCTGTGAGCCATATAAAGGTGCTATGTAATATATGTCTAAACAAAATGCACGCAAAAAAGTTTTGTTTTATGTTTTCCAGAATGGAGTTTTTTTTTCCAGCAGGCAGAAAGGCAGAAGGCCTCTGCCTACAGGACCTCTTTCCCCCTCCTCCCTTTTTTGCAAGCAGCTGGCAATGGTAATTAACTCATTACTATTAATTTTTGCCAACTCTTGTTGGGTATGTGATGTTATTTTTTCCAACTTTGTTTTAAAAAATGGAAATAACCCATATTTGGAGTTGGCAAAATCTGAGTGCCTCTCACAAAATGAATGCATAACAAGGCAGAAGTGCAGGCATTGAAAACAACATATCCTAACATTTAGAGAGAATTTGTGCTTTAAAGGATGGCTCCGTGACATTAGGAATGTGTACAAGATAATTAAGTCATGTATTGCAGACAAGTTGCAGGTATGACACAACTGTTGGGAAGGAGTAAGACCTGTGAAGTGGTTGTAATTTTAGAACATCCTGTATTTGTTCTTTTCTCAAGATCTATCAACATGTATGGCTAAACTGAAAGAGCAGAGGGGGAGCTGGCTTGTCCCCACCTCCAACTCAGAATACGAAAAGCTCTCTTGTGAGTATAGGCCATATGTCTTTACAGTTGGACACAGGTAAGAGCCATTTTTAACTTACATTTAATGTGTAGGGATCAGGGTAAGATAACTGGGTATGGTCTCCTCTGTAAAAGAGAGCCGTTTTATTGTTTTTCTGACGTACCACTACCTGGAGAACTTCTAGCCCAGTGGTAACGAACCTATGGCATGCGTGCCGCAGTGGGCATGCAGAGCCCTCTCTGTTGGCATGCAAGCCAAGTCACCCCAGCATCATCCCCAACAATGCACATGGGGACCATGCGCATGCTCAGAAAGGTGCCAGGCGATGACGTCACAAGCCGCGACTCATTAGCTGCGACTCGTCCGAACTTTCGCATGGCCGGTCAGTGTGCTGCCAAGGATATATATATATATAGTTGCTTGAACTGTCTGTGAGCTGTTTTTTCTAAACTAAAACCTCAGTATTCAGGTTTTATTGCAGTGTTGGCACTTTGCAATAATAAGTGAGTTTTGGGTTGCAGTTTGGGCACTTGGTCTCTAAAAGGTTTGCTATCACTGTTCTAGCCTGTCTTTTACATATGAACCAGGCTTTCCATAGGCTGAAACTCACAGTCACATTTGAGATTTTCTAGAATCATAGAACGGTAGATTTGGACGGGGCCAGGATGGCCATTTAGAACTGAAAGTACTAAAAGTTTTCTGGGGAAAGAAGTCTTCACAGTGATTTTTTTGTTAATTGCTTTGAAAGAGTCAGCAAGCCTTGTCCTCACTACAGCCTCAGTGATGTCACCATCTAGACAAGTCTGCTTGGCCATAAAGCATCACAGGATCATCATGTGGCTCAAATGGAAAGCCCTCCTTTTATTGGAATTAACTCTTTGACTCCATGACTGCACTACTTAATTACATCTAATCATCTACAAAACATGGTATTTTCTCAACCCATCCATGTTTTCTGTGCACCTTCTTTTATCTATGAAATATCTCAAGGCATTATTTGATAAATATAGCCAATGGGCTGTCTAATCCATATTGGGACTGTAGGGGGAGATTGGGAGAGAGGTTGGGCCTTTTTTCCAAGCAATTTTTGCAAACTGAATCACTCCCCACTGCCACCACAAGAGCTATCCATGTCTGTGGAGCCTGCATCAAGAACAAGATTTAAAAAAAATCAGTGATCACGGGTTCCTCCTAGATTAAAAAATCACGGTGTCTGAATAAGACAATGGAAATATTTTATCAATTCTTTTGTGTCCCTACTGCTGTTATGGCTCTACTAGGACTGGGGAGGCTTGTGATTCCTATGTCAGTTGAGCTCAGGTGGAGGGGTAAGTGTCAGCTTCATAGAAGCTATCCATGGTATTGAATTCCAAGAGTTCACCACCATCAAGTACCATAGATAGCTTGCATAAAGTTCAGAAAAAAGCTGCCATGGATAAAGACTCCACTGATATAGGAGTCACCATCCCCCCCTGAGTAGACCTCTGACTAAGAGAAGACTGCACTGGCTCATATGCAGCATGGACAGAAGCTGAGTATGCCAACCTAAATCTCAAATGCTTATGATCTCGATCTGATAAGGCAGTTCTTTAGCCAGAAAATAACTTTCCTTTGGGAAAATATTTCTATAATGAGAGTCTAAATATTCATCAGTCACATTTAAGTGCTTACAAGGTACTTTGCAAAATGGCTCTGTATTCTTCTCATGCCTGAATCTGCCACCTTTTTCATGCTAAGTATCTCCTTATCCTTCAAGTTCAATGGGGCTTCCTGTAATGTGCAACTCATGAATGGTGGGCATGCACTAGTCTGGTCTGCTGTGCTTGCTTAAGCTACCCACATATTTCAAGGGCAACTTTATAGAGACAGACAGAGCCATGGCATTAGTTTTTGTCTTAAAGACAAATCTTTGGCTAGGAATACATCTTAATCCCCTTTGACCCACTTTGCTGTTATGTTATTTTGGACTAATGAAAGCTTATTTTGAATATACTTATCTTGGTGTGTTAACTTTATGACAAGAGACTGGAATAATCTACACAAAGGGTACATTAACTTCTTTCAGGGTCCTGTTTAAATCCACAATAGACAGAAGCTGAGGATGAAATTCTAACAGGTTGCCACGTAGCACCTTTCCCTGTGATTCCTGAGGAACTGCAAATGAGTTGCACAAAGCATTGCTGCACAAGTAAAGAAGATGTAAAACCGTCTATGATAGGTAAGAAATTTTAGAACGGTTTCCACTGTCTCACTGAAGTGCTCAAATTATTGTTTTCCCAGTTTGGCCATGTAGTTTCATGCAGAGAAAGTTGTCTTATAGTGATGCAGGCCATTGGTCCATCTACCTTAGTGTTGTCTGCACTGACTGGCAGCAGCTCTCAGAGGTTTTCCCCATAGGCTACATGATAGTTTGGGTATTGACTACAGAAAATTTTGCATGCAAACTGGATTTTCTATCACAGAACTATGACCTTTATCTGGGAGAGACTTAACTTCTGAAAAGACATGCATAAGATTCATTGTAAGTTTATTGCTGTATAGACTACCTAAAAAGATAAGATTGTGGGTATGAAATTTCTTTGTTTACTAAATTGGAAGGAAATCATAAGTATTTGTGCCTATTGTCATGCATCCTACTAATGAAAGCTTATCCACAATAAAATTCTATGACCTCAGCCCAGCTAAAATTAGTCATGGCATACACCCTGGTATATGTACAGTTAATCTGAACAAAGGTATGAGTTCAGATTAACTGTATGTTAATTAAAATGAGTTTACTTCTGAGTAACATGCATAAAAATCATGTTGTATGTTCCAGGGAAAACGGCTAAACACATTTGACCTGAAATTCACATTCTGTTGCTTTCAATGGAATTTAGTCCCCCCTTTCACCATATTTGGCTTAATCTATAAAGTGACACTGGACTTTTGAAAGGCTTTCAGATAGGCACACTGTTAATCATTTTTGTCTAGAAGGATAGAAATAGTTCTAGAGCAGTTACTTTAGGACAGTCAGTGTTTCAGGACTGATGTTTTCAGGCGTATTCCAAATCATATTCCAGCAGCCACAGCTGAATCTTCAAGTAGTAATGAGACGCCAATTTAGAATTACTCAAGTATGCTCTCTAGCTAAAGGGGACTATTCAGCAGTAAACAGGAAAAACTCCCAATCTAAATCACATCACAGATGGTCATAGGTTTTGGCACATTTCTGTCAGGCAGTCATTAGATCATTCTGGTTCAGCAAAGCACCCAAGAACATGCCTACAATTGTGTTTGTGAATAATCTTGCTTCCATTATATCTGTGAATCTGTGCTGGAATCCTGGAAGTGAACATGATGTTTAATTATTCTTAGAAAAAGGCAAGTTCGAGGACCAAGGAACCTGAGATACAGGTTTTCATCTTGACCTGATGAAATAATTGCTCCAAAAATTGCTCCAAAAACAATTATTCTAGATCTGAGCAACAATTAAAAACCATTTCTTCAGCAATATCCCTTTTGGTCTCCTATTCCTCAGCCCTAAAGGAATAACTACCTGTGGCCTTTCAGAAGTTGTTGGACTGCAGTTCCACCATACCTGACTAACACATACAGTAGCTGGGGCCTGGCAAGTTCTCGAGGACCACAGGGCTCACCCTTACTGTAGCCCTATTTAGATAATAATGAAGTGGGATGATGGTAATACCCCCCATTTCTGACCTTCAGACATTTAGATAAAGGTCTGTACAAAGCCTGTAAAGGGCTCCTGTCCTCCCCACCTGACTTTCACACAAGTCAGTGTCTCAGACCACAGCCTCTTTGGTCTTCTGCCTTTGGGCTTTCTACTCCTTAGCTTTGCTACCTCTTGGGCCTTCAGCTGAGTCAATTTTTCAGTTTCACCCTTTTCCTCCTATTCTTAGGGCCTGTGTGAGACTAGTCACCCTGACCTCTCACATCTGCAGAAGAAGACTGATGATGAGCATTCTATGCTGCCAGTTGTGTTTTGGAATTTTATGAGTATTCTAAGGTATCAAATCGGTTCAGCTGATCAGTGCCAGAGGCTTCATCATCACTACCATCTCTACAAAATCCCTTAGCACAGTAGAATATAGATGGCTCCATTTACATATATTAACACACTGATCTTATGGATATGCCTAGCTGGGATGGTGCACGCAATGGGTCAGACTGAAGGAGATAAAATGGATTCCTCTACTTGGCAATTCTGCTGTGTTTATCCTACCATGCTGGCTGTCAGTTGTGATCTTATTATGGAAGGTTGATACCAATAATTAGATGCCTAAGTAGGGCTGCAACCTGATCTAATTTTTTTAATCAATTAACCATATAAGTGTTAGATGATAAATCAAATAAT